>NC_053493.1:272056786-272317326 GCF_905171775.1 Rana temporaria
TTCCCCAGCACCATGCCCTCCTGATACCTAAGCCCTCCTGATGCCCCAGCTCCTTGCCCTCCTGGTGCCCCAGCATCATGTCCTCCTGACACCCCAGCTCTCTTGATGCCCCAGCACATGCCCTCCTGACACCACAGTACTATTCCCTTCTGACCCCCAGAACTATGCCCCTCTGACACCCCAGCCCTTCTGATTCCCCAGTACCATGCCCTCCTGCCACTCCAGCCCTCCTGATCCTGATCCCCCAATCCCATACCCTTCTGAAGCGCCCCCCCCAGTGCCATGCCCTCCTGACACCCCAGCTGTCCTGATCCCCCTGTACTGTACCTTCCTGACCCTCCAGTACCATGCCCTCCTGATTCATATCCTGCACCCGGCCCTTATAGGGGGTCTCTCTGGGGACCCTGATGTATTGGGGGGCTCTCTGGGGACCCTGATGTATAGAGGGCTCGCTGGGGACTCTCTTATATAGGGGGGCTCTCTGGGAACCCTGATATATAGAGGGCTCTCTGGGGACCCTGATGTAAGCGGAGACTCTCTGGGGACCCTGATGTAAGGGGGAGGCTCTCCAGGGACCCTGATGTAAGAGGACGCTCTCTGGGGACCCTGATGTAAGTGGGAGGCTCTCTGGGGACCCTGATGTAAGGGGTGGCTTTCTGGGGACCCTGATGTAAGGAAGGGAATCCGCACTCAGATTTATAACAACATTATATATATATATATATATATATATATATATATATATATATACGCACACACGTGTACAGTATATTATATACATGTGTATGCCCGCCCAAGCGTATGGCTCTTTACTTCACTGCTATTAGCTCTAGCCCCAGATCTTTTGTAGACCTAGCAACACCCCTGATGATCAGTGCTAAAAATATGCATGGTCACTGTACTATTGACACTGGCTTGGAAGGGGTTAAAGCGGAGTTCCAGTTGGTTTTGTGTTCATTAAAAGTCAAAAAGTATAGCTGCTGACTTTTGATAAACAAACACACTCACCCGTTCCACAATCCAGCGACCGGTTTTCTCCTTCGGTTCTCCCCGGCGCATGCATCAAAAGTGTGCTCACCTAGGCAGCCCGAGCTGAAGTGGGAGCTGGGTACCTGTCAAAACAAGTACCCACCCCCCCCCCCCTAAAAAAATTACATGCCAAATGTGGCATGTAAGGCTGTTAGGAGCCCTTAATGCAGAAGTTCCACTTTTGGGTGGAACTCCGCTCTAAACATATAGGGCGATTAAAGGGTTAACTGTGTGTCTAGCCAGTGTTTTTGTGTACTGGGTTATGTGCTTTTAACAAGGCAAGAGATGGATTTTGTAGGAATACAAAATACAAAATTCAAAATACACCCCCCCCTGTCAGAACTGAGATCTGCCTTGTTTACATAGGCAGATCTCAGTTCTGCGTGTATTACCAATGATCAGCGGTTGCCGGAGGACATCGAGTGCCCGGTAGTGGCAGCTCAGCTTCTGTTGTGAATATTCGCAGCAGAAGCGTCCCGCTGGTGGGACGTGCACCCCCTGCAGGCAGATGTTCAGAATCACGTATATATACATGAGTCTGCACAGGAGAGCCGCCCTGTAGCATTAAGGCTCCATGCACACTAATGCGTTTTTTGATGCATTTTGCAAAAATGCAGGGACATTTTTTAACATGGGTTCCTATAGAACACGTTCACATCAATGCATTTTTGTGCCTCTGCGTTTCACGCAAAATGCAGAGCTTTGCTTGTTATAGAATTTAATGGACCTGCATTCAAATATTTTATTTTTTTACACTGTATATAGCTGGTTGCTAAGAAGGGGGTGGGGAACCCGGCCACCGCATCCTTAACAACAGATGAGCCTGACAGCTGAATGTAAATGTAAAAAAAAAAAGTATTTCTGGCTAAAAATAAATATAAAAAAGAAACAGCGTACCCCCCCCCCAGGTCCATACCAGGCTCTTGGGTCTAGTATGGATTGGGAGGGGACCCCCGACCCCCCCCTCACGCCGATATATAAAAAAATTGCTGTGGGGTCCCCTCAAAATCCATACCAGACCCTGCCCTGCAGCCCGGCAGGTCAGGAAAGGGAGGGGTTCAGCGAGCGCTCTCCCCTCTCCTGAACTATACCAGACTGTTTGCCCTCCGAATCCATACTAGACCCAAGCCCGCTGACAGCTGATGACTCATTGGTTGTTAAGGACATGTCAACTGGCTTCCCGGTCCTCCTCCTTATATGAACCAGCTATATACAGTGTAAAAAAAATGAAAAATTGTGGCAAAATCACAGTAATATCGCTTTTAGAAACACTTGTCCAAAAAAGAGGCAAGTGCCGCAAAAAGCACTGCAGAAACATTCTAAAGCAACATGCATGGATGTGAATCGAGTCACAGACTGCTAAAAGATTGACAGCAAGTGGTTAAGAAAGTTGAAAAATAACAGACTTGCTGGCAGGATCAACATTTAAACTAAGTTACAGGAGGACTCAGAAAAGCAAAGACTGCATTGATAACGCTAGTTGCATCATATATGTAATTTTTACCTTTAGTGTCACTTTAAGGAGAACAATTTGAGTGAAGACAGGTCTTCTCCACCACAAATCCTGGAATCCTACTAGCTCAAAACAAACTTTAAAAAGAATTGCTGTAAATGTAGTTACTAAGTAAACACCATGAACGCAAGAGCAATTTACTGCTTTTAAAACTGATTTGGCCCCATAAATGAATTTTAAGGTTAGACTCCAGACATCTATATGAAGACAAAATCAATCAATGTGGTTATGAATTCATTAAAAGAAAATTAAATGTACTGTATTTATTGGCGTATAACACTCACTTTTTTACCCTGAAAATAAAGGGTAAACTGTGCCTGTGTGTTATACGCAGGGTGCTGCAAAAAGTTTTTTCCTGAAATTTCCCTCTTAAAGTTAGGGTGCGTGTTATACGCTGATAAATACGGTGTTTAAATGCAACTCATGGTAATATCTGAATTTTTCAACCTTTGCTCCTGGTCACCAATACTCATGAAAAGACGTTGTTGAATTAGAAACAGTTCAATAAAGGACAACAAAATTAATAGGGGGGATGGAGACCATGAGGATCGATTACATAGATTACAGTTAGTCACTCTAGAGAAGAAGTGCTTAAGAAGGGATATGATTACAATGTACAAATATATCAAAGGTGACTCCAGTAGCTGTGATAAACCGTTTACTCTAAAGCCCCTGAAGAGGACAAGTGGACACAATTTCAGGTGAGAAGAAAGAAGGTTAAATCTATGATTACTGAAAGGGTTCTTTACTGTTAGAGCAGGAAAAATAGTGAACTTCTCCCCCAGGAAGTTTTTCTAGCTGAGAGAGTCTACAACTTCAAAAAAATGTTAGATCTCTTCCTCAACAAATAACAGCAAAATCTAAGGCCTCGTACACACGACCGAACATGTCCGCTGAAACTGGTATGGGGACCAGTTTCCGTGGACATGTTCGGTCGTCTGTACGGCCGACCGGACCGTTTTCCAGCGGACATTTGTCCAGCCAACCGTTTTCCGGTGGACAAAAATTTCTTAGCATGCTAAGAAACTTGTCCTCTGGAACGATGTCCGCCGGACATGTCCGATGGTCAGTATGACCGATCGGACATGTCCGCTGGCCCGAGAACCTGCGCATGACGTTGAAGTGATTCGACGCATGCGTGGAAGCATTTAACTTCCAGGTTCGCGCACGTCGCTGCGCCATCGTCGCCATCACGTCGCCTTCACGTCGTCGTCACGTCACCGCGTATTCTGTCCGTGCGGATTTTGGTTTGATGGTGTGTACAACCATCAGACCAAAATCTCCGAGCAGACATGTCCAATGAAAACGGTCCACGGATCGTTTTCCTCGGACAGATCTGGACGTGTGTACGAGGCCTAAGAGGTAAGGAAATATTTACTACTTCTTATTTCATCAGATCTGATGATCAAAAAGTCTATGGATGAATAATGTTTGTGAATGTTTATAAAATTGTATCATTTACTATAAATGTCAAATGTTATCATTTAAACTGAGAATAAAATATCAACTGTGCATTTTAATTTATATATTTTTTTCACTAGAGACCCCAAGTCTGATTCATGTGATGATCAGCCAGTTATAAAAATGATCACTCAAAACCCTCGTCATAGAAGATGTAAATCTGAACTGGATGGCACTCAATTTGCTAAAGTGCAGTATTATCATAAACAAATGACATGTTTTCCCATAAAATCATGTTTTCACCTTTTTTGCATCTCAGTGCTGCTGATCTCCTCCAGCCTCTTTCAGTCACTACCAGACAAGGTAGTGGTAGGTAGGTAGCACACTGCACAGTGCATCCTAAGCCCTGATTGAGCAAAGCTTTGCCCAGTCAGGGTGCAGTGAATAGCTGGTTGTTAAGGAGCAGGGTTGGGAAGCCACATCCTTAACAACTTATGAGTCATCAGCTGTAAACCGTTTTCACCGCTGACAGCTGAATAAAAAAAAGTGCAAAAAACAACGTGGGGGTCCCCTCCAATTCATACCAGGCCCTTCGGGTCTGGTGTGCATTTTAAGGGAAACCCCATACCACAATTTAAAAAAAAAACAGCGTGGAGCCCCCCAAAATCTATACCAAACACTTATCTGAGCATACAGCATGGGCAGTCCTGGAAAGGGGGGGGGGTGAGCGAGCACCCCGCCTCCTAAACCATACCAGGTCACATGCCCTCAACTTGGGGTGGTGGGTGTGTGTTTAACTGATCTTGATGGGCACAAGGTCCTCATCCCCTCAAACCTGGCTGGCAGTTAAAGGGGGCTGAGGGCAGGAGGCTTATCAGGATATGGAAGCCCCCTTTAACAAGTGCGCCCCAGATCATGTGAATGAGTATGGGTTTCATAGTACCCCTATCCATTCACCAGAAAAGTGTAAAAAGTGAATAAAAACAGGAGGCAGTTTTTGGCTATTCCTTTATTGAAAATAAAAAAAACTGTGTCCCCCGATGTAAAACCATCATCAATCACGGTGTCAAGGTCACCGCTGGACCGGAAGATAAAAAATGCTCTGTGTAAACTAAGGCAAACCTGCCAAATGCCTGGCTTTCTGTTTGACAGTTCTTACATTGGTAAGGGGCGGAGCCACCTGGAGACATCACCTGATGCCACTGCCCCCTTGTGACATTACTGATCTGTTTTTACACTTTTTTGGTGAATGGATACATATTTATTTATAAAGGGGGGGGGGGGCAGGATCTGGGGTCCCCCTTGTTTTGCATTGATACATGTCCCTCAGGGTAGTAACCAGACCCCCATACCCTTTTTTGTCCAATAACTTGCATATAAACCTTCCAAATGGGGACTTTTGATTTTCCAATTTCGGGTCCCATAGACTTTAAAGTGATTGTAAAACCTTGTTTTAAAAAAAAAAAATCAAAACATATTATACTTACAGGACCTGCACTGTGCAGTGGTTTTGCACAGGGCAGCCCAGATCCTCCTCTTCTTGGGTCCCTCCTAAGGGCTCCTGGCCCTTGTTGAGTGTCCCCACAGCAAGAAGTTTGCTATGGGGCACCCAAGCCGAGATGCAGCTCCCTGTGTCCATTCAGACACAGAGTTTCAGTTTGGCCCCACCCCCTCACTCTCCTGATTGGCTAACTGACTTTGATTGACAGCTGTGGTAGGCAATGGCGCCGCTGCTGTGTCTCAGCCAATCAGAAGGGAGAGTCCCAGATGGCCGAGTGACTCGTGGAAATTGCTGGACAAAGATGAGGCTCAGATAAATATTAGGGGGTACTGGGGAGGCTGCTACACACAGAAGGCTTTTTATCCTAATGCAAAGAATGCATTACGATAAAAAACCTTCTGCCTTTACAACTCCTTTAATGGGGATCACTGTTCGGGTCAGAACTTTTTCTCTGTTTGGGAGTTCTGGTGCAAACCAAACAGAAGGGTATTCGGCCCATCTTTACACTAGTGCCAGAAGGAATTACCCTGGGCAATGTGATAAGACTGAAGGGCAGACACACAAATTGATTATGAAACTGTCCCATCAGAAAATGTAAAAACAATTGGAAAAAGGAAGCCACTGGGATATGAATATAGGTGTCTTTTACTGTAGGTCAATTGACAAAAGCTATTACTTTGGCTGTGTGCCTTTTAGTACTGTTTGGAGCGACTCCATTTTAAAGGAGTCCATACTAGGCTGCTTCCTGATTGGTGAGTCGCGCTGTCACTCCTCCAGGTGGGCGTCGCAGCTGAGCCGTTCTCCCGGAAGTGTCCTGATGTGGTTTGCTAGGTGTGGGATTGTAGTTTTACCCTCACTGACCCCCATCTTGGAACGGATGATCCGGTGTAAAGATACCTTTCAATGTCCATATTTCCTTACTTTCTGGTGAGTGAATACCCCAAAGGGGAGTGTGCCCCACGCGTGGTGACTTGTCTGGGAAAAGGTGTAGGATCTACTATGGACTATCTGCACATCTGAGATTTATAAAACCGGCACCTAACGAATGCACTTTATGTAATTGGACATTTTAACCAATATTTAGCGCTGTTTCTCATTTCGAACTTTTTTGTTCTGTTTATTTGATCACTCATATATACTTGTGTTTGTTTAACTCTCTCAAATCTATCACAAGTCTCCATAAAGCTTTTTTCAGAAACAGCTCCTTTATCTTTTCTGACCACACTTGCCAGAAGTTGATTAGCCTGGCTCCCACCCAGCATATGCGGGCTGATGGACTGTCAGGATTTTTGGGACTCTAGCCCCAAAGAGGAATACAATCTATTTTATTTAAGATTTTCATAAAAAATTATTTTCTGACCTGCAGGTGTTAGCTTCTCTGCCTCTGACCTCTGTATCTAGAGCCTTTCTGATAGAACAGGGATGAGCCCTGAGGAAGTCACGTGACCAAGGTGATCCCATGAGTTGGGTGGAGCATTGTGACGTCACTTCCGGTGCCTATTGCGGAAGTGTGGTGAGGAAGCAAGTGTGTCACTACTCCCATTTCATATTGCGGATTTTGTTCTTACCTGATGTAAGCAGTTTTTTTATTAAACACGTTTTACTTTATCTGGCAATATTGGTTATATATGGTTGTTTTTTGTTTTCTTTGAGTGCCAGCTACACAAGAAGTATTTGTTTTTTGGAGCACGCTTTTCTCTATATATGGAACTACCCATTGGTGAGCGCAGCATGTGTTGGTGCTAAGATTACATACAGCCAGGGCCGGTACATTGGGTGGGCGGAAGGGTCAAATTCCCTGGGCGGTACTAAATACTGGAGGAAGGGGGGCGCAGGTGAAGTGCTGGCTGTGTGCTTCTAAAATCTGTCTGAACACACCAGCCGCTAATAGCTTCACGCACACGCAACTGTGTGTCAAGTGCACTCCTGCACCCGGCACAAGCCTAGAACAGACCAGCCCTTCACTTCTTCACTCCCCTATCAGTGGAGATACTCCTCTGAGTCCTGACAGGTGCTTCATATTCCCCGCCCGGCATCACACGCTGAGGGGCAGGCTGAAGGCGGGTTTGGAGGACTCAGCGGGAGAGGAGCATAGAGAGCTGTGACCTAGAGGAGCAAAGGAGAGGAGGAAGTGGACTCGAGACAATGTACACTATGAGTGATGACTTACTGTTAATGGGACAGAGCTCTGTCCATTCCTTCAAGCAGATCCATGTCGGGAGGAGGAGAAAGTCAGCTGATGGGTCAGTCGAGTGAAGGTGGAGGAGCTCTCCCCTTTGTAAGCAGATGTGCAGACAGTGTCCCCATGTCAGGAGAAGCATTACTGCAGACACCGTGAGTCCAGACTGAGAGCACTGAGCAAGGTGTGGGAATCGACTGACACTGAGAGAAGGTGAGTGCCAGTGTCACCATCTCATCGCCCATATATCCCTCTGCTCCTGATTCCCCCTCCCACCACCACTACTGCCACTGATCCCACCCCCTCACCACCACCACTAATCCCCCCACCACCACTAATCCCACCACCACCACTACTGCCACTGATCCCACCCCCCCCACCACCACCACTAATCCCACCATCACCACTACTGCCACTGATCCCACTTCCCCACCACCACCACTGATCCCACCCCCTACCACCACTAATCCCACCACCACCACTACTGCTACTGATCCCACCCCCCACCATCACCACTAATCCCACCAACACCACTACTGCCACTGATCCCACCCCCTACCACCACCACCACTACTGCCACTGATCCCACCACCCCACCACCACTAATCCCACCACCACCACTACTGCCACTGATCCCACCCCCACTACTGCCACTGATCCCACCCCCACTACTGCCACTGATCACACACGCCTCCCACCACCACTGATCCCACCCCCCCACCACCACCACTACTGCCACAGATCCCACCACCCACTGCCTGTTTCAGGGGTTCAGGTGCATGCTCCCACGATCTACTCCACTGTGAACTTTGTTTATATTGAATTAAACCTAATTTCATTTGTATTGCTTTAAATATTTTCTTGTTTTGAAATGACACTGACTCTTTATTTACACCGGGGGGGGGGCACAGTTTGCTATCTTCGATTGTCTTCGCTTGGGACCTGAATGTCTCTGCAGATCCACCAGCAGGATTTCCTATTCTCTATCTGATGAGCCTTGTTTGACCTTTTGGTCATTGTTGAAGGTGAGTGGCCAATCTATAAATTTTACAATTAATGTTTTGTTTTCCTTCTATCAAGTTACCGTTCTATGAGACATCCATCTCTATATAAACTTGATTCCTGCAATAAAAAATATTTTCTCTACCCCTCAGCCATGCAGCCATTTTTAAAATGAAATCAAAGGTTCTCCACTGACCATGACTACTTTTAGTAGGGGTGTGATGTGGATGTAGTGGGGGGGGGAGGCTAATACCAAATGTAGTAAGTTGTACAATTGGTTGGAGGGACTTAAAAGGTGTGGGTAGATAAAACCTGGGCCCACTCTGCTCTGGGTTAAGAGCATGTAACATATTGAGTGCTGGGGTCAGGAATAAGTAATGCACATAATGCATAGGTCTGAAGTAAATAATGCACAGACTGTAGAGGACATGCATAAGTAATGAAGGGTGAAGGAGTCAAGAACAAGTAATGAACAGAGTGCAGAGGTCAAATGTAAATAAAGCACAGAGTGCCTCCCAAACAAAAGTACCCCTGTGACAAATCCAATTCCAACACAAATTCTCACTTCCTTTCCTAAATGTATTTAGTACTCAAACACAATAATGAAAATATGCAATCATCCAGAGGAAATGGTGGGTCATAATAATGCTCTGTGGCCCATTGGGACTTACTGTGGACAGGTCAGGCTTGAGGAGGTAGGTGAACAGGTCACGTATGAGGAGGTAGGTGAACAGGTCAGGTGTAAGGAAGAAGGTGGACAGGTCAGGTATGAGGGGTTAGGCGGTCAGGTAAGGTATGAATTTGTAGGTGGATAGATTGGGTATAAAGAGGTAGGTGGATAGGTTGGGTATGTGGTTTAGAAGAGCAGGTCAGGTGCAAGGTTGTAGGTGAACAGGTCAGGTATGAGGAGGTAGAAGGAGAGGTCAGGTCAGTGTCAGCAGGCAGAGGAGAGTATGATTGGGTAAGATAAATGTCAGCAAGGAGGACAAAATGTACTCTAGTCCAGGCAGATAGGATGCACCCACCCATCTAGTTTTGAACCCAGCTTTGTTTAGCTCTATACCCAGCCTTGCATAGGTCCACACCCAGCCTTTCTCAGCTTGGCATCAAGCCTTGCTCAGTTAGCTTAACTTTGGGCCCAGCTTTACTCACTGTTGTACCCTGCCTTGCTCAGCTCTGTGCTCAACCTTCTCAGCTCTGTGCTAAGCCATCGTAGCTCTGCACCCAACCTTACCCAGCTCTGTGCCCAGCCTTCTCAGCTCTGTGCCCAGCCTTGCTCATCTTTGTGCCCAGCCCTGTGCCCAGCCTTGCTCATCTTTGTGCCCAGCCTTATTTAACGCTGCACCCAGTCTTTTCATTTCTTCATTAGAACGTCAACAGTTTAACCTCAGCAAAACAACGGAAAGATAAAACAACCATCAGCCGTGTAGATGAGGGATCTCATCTAAGGGCATAGAACTGAAGCAAGAAAATAGTTCATCTATTTATTCAGTCTGCAGCCCCCTCACCCATGCATAGATAGTGATAGTTACTTCTGAGTCCCCGGATATCATTTTAATTCACACTTGCTTTTTAGGTGTTTGACATCCTAAAGGAAGCAGTTCTGCTCTCACAGATTTCACACCTCATGCCCCATACCACAAAGATTCTGCAGCAGGTCTGCTCTACCCCTATCCCCATACCTTTGAACCTTTACCAGTAGAGTCCCCTCTGTCCAATCCCATTCATCAGGCCCACTCCTGTTCAAATACAGGTTTGGGGTGGGACCTAATGCTAATGCAGCACCTCCTTCTCCCTAGGCTGCCAGCAAGAATGTGTGTGGAAGGCAAGCTGCATCAAGTTTATTAATGGGTTACAGACTCCATTAATTAAACGTGGACACTTCTGGGGCCCCACAGCTTCCACCTCTGGCTGGGCCCCATAACTGCAGTGGTTGTGTACCATGTAGAGATCTGCAACGGTGGTGTGATTCGGGAGAAGTTGATGAGTTGGACTAGCACCTTCCCCCGGTGGACCTTTGATAAGGTGCAGTCTGCAAGCCACTCCTCCAGCACCCCAAGGTCTTTGTGGGACTCAACAATCACTTTGGCTTTTTGCAGCCTATTGTGCCCCCAACAGTCAGAGACCAAATAACCTCTTGGAGGGGCACCAGAAATAGCCTTTGATTGAGGTGCATGCAGACAGCTCCCACCTGCTTAGTCTGCCATCTAGCTGCCTGCTGGTGGGCCTAAAAATCCTTAATTACATTGAGCCAGGCAGCTCACAGGCCACAGCCCTGTGCCCGCCTTCCCAATCATTTATACTTAGCCAGCAGGCGAGGTAGGTTCAGGTCCTTCAGGGCATTCATGCCCAGGACAATAGGCACCACTAACTTACTGGACTGCAAATCACCATGACCCCGACCCGCTCCATTGCCTGGTAATCTATCTGTATCTCAAATAACCCACCGTGATGGATAGGTTAGTGACTGACCTCAGGGACAGCCAATACAGGTCCAACTGGTCGATAGTCCCGAACTGCTGGGAGTAGAAACTTGTACACCATGATGGTGACTTCTAACCCAGTAAAAATCCAACATAGGACCATATGGTCATTTATTAGGGCATTAACAACTGGACTTGGTGCAACTATGGCCTCTGGCCTGTGGGTACCTTGTGTTGCCATATTCAGGGGTCATCCATCTGCCCTGGAAGCCTCTAGTTTAATGGCAGACTATGGGTGCTCTTGTTATTGGACTGGTGGCAGTTCTTGGCTAGGTGCTTGAAATACTCACACTGCCAGCATTTCTGGCCCTCTGCAATGGATTCTCACCCTTGGATGGTTAGTACATCTAATCGGACATGTCCGCTGGTTGTGACGTGTAACCAGCTTCCCGAAATCCCACGCATGCGTCGAATTGATTTGACGCATGCGTGGAAGCATTGCACTTCCGTGTTTGAGAACGTCGGTGTCTTCTACGTCACCGCGTTCTCTGTCCTCTGTCCACGAGGATTTTGTTCTGATGGTGTGTACACACATCAGACCAAAAGCTCCCAGGAGACATGTCCGATGAAAACGGTCCGCGGACCCTTTTCATCGGACATGTCTCCTCGTGTGTACGGGGCCCAAGTGTAGGCGTTAAAACAATTTATTACAAGGTATGACAAGTGAGAACTTATAAAACAGTCAGGTTATGCAGATCCCAAGTAAGCTGTCAACAGCGACAGTCCTCAAACTATGCCTACTGCAGCCAAGGATTGCCTCTCTCTCGCAACCAGGAAGTCGGCCGTGAAGATGGAAGGATCCCGAAACAAGCCTTGAAGCGCTCATGGAGCGGAGAGTGGGATGTTGGGCGTGATTACATGACTTGACCTGTGCAACACATTACCGAGTATGTGCACTGCGGATGTAGTGGCAGTTATGCTCCCTTTTCAAGCTCTGAAAGGAGCGAGACTTCCCCTAAATCATGCATAACACCCCACTCTTCGCTCCACAAGCGCATCAAGCCTCGTTTCAAGATCCTTCCATCTTCACAGCCGACTTCCTGGTTGTGAGGGAGAGGACAGTCACGGCTACAGCCAGCGAACTTTGAGGACTTTCACTGTTGATGGCTTACAATGGATCTGCCTAACCTTGATCTGCCTGTTTTTTACCAACTGTACCAAATGTGAGTTCCCACTTGCCATACCTTGTAATAAATAGTTTTAACTCCTACACTTAAAGATGCCTCTCTCCCTTCTGTCATAAGGCAGTAAAGTTATATTTTAGAAACGATTCAAACACAACTTAGTCAGGCCAGGCAGGGAGGCACACCTTTCTGGAGCTACTTATGATCAGTGACAGTCCGAAGCGAAGACTCAAAGATACAGAGGGCATCTTCAACAAGAAGCAGAATTATACAGATGGCATTGTCAACAAGAAGTATAATGAGGCCTGGCTGGTCCACACACAAAGGGGAGGCTTCCTAAAGAGAAGAGTAGTCCCTGCACTGTCCCTACTCCTCTGTAACCTTCCCCCATCTCTAAACACTGTCTTTGTTAGACTGAGATCCTGTCCCTACTCTAACCACTCACATAAAGCGTGCCAAACTTAACTAGACTCTGCCTGACCCAAGATGACCACAGGAGTCACATGGGGTGCCAGCATCCAATCGGACAGCTGTCACCCTTTAACCACAGGAAGTCATAGAGGAGCCAAAATCCTCACAACTTCCCTCACCTTCTGCATTTCCACTTTGGTCGAGTGCCACCTGCAGTAGAGAGTACAGACTGCACCTGCCTACCAACCTCTAAAATAAGTCTTTATTCCAGCTCCTATTCTGAAGCATACTGACCTTGTCCTACTTCAAGAGCCTCTGTGCTCTACATTCAGAAAAAGATCCTAGCAGGTCTAGCACATTCAGAAAAAGATCCTAGCAGGTCTAGTATTTACCAGATGAAGTTACAATTTATGTATTATTTTAAACTTTTGGCTTTATAAAGTTATCTGTAGAATTTGTGCCTTGATAAAGTTTTAAAGCGATATGTAGTTCACCTAGATGGGAAAAAATAGTCCTATAACTGTCGTTCAATGCGGCAGCATAAAAACCTCATATGTTCCTATAACATGGTTTCAATTGATTGGCTTCTTAAACTACCTTTCTTGGTGCAATTTTTTTTAATGAAGAAAGAAAATTAGGACAAGGACAAAATGTCTGTGTGAATTTCATGGATATTATAAGCCCAAATGTCTAGGGTTACCTTCCATCTTTATGCTTGGGGTCTTTACTGTATTCTATAATGACAGAGTTCCCTGTACCTTGGCAAATAAAATACTGCAGTTTCCCTCATTGACTGACTGAAATAAAATAATCTATGATGCATGAACAAGTCTAAATGAAATAATAATATCCTTAGCAGTGAAAAACGGATTGGTAATACAGTAATTGAACAGATTTATTGCCATCTCCTAGAGCTAGCCTACTGAAACAGCCTGCTATTTTATTTAATCTCATATCAGTGGAATTACTGGCCGGTAATCCATTGTTAAACATCATTTAGAGTGATGGATGAAAATGTCAGCTTTTCCAACATAATCAATTCATATCTCATTAGCGCATATTATTTATGATTCTCATAATAGGACCTGCAGGAATCTCAGGGGGAGAATGGAGACCTCAGCTGTTGTTGAAATGAGAGGAGATATACTGTAGCTTATGAGTTAATAACTGCTTAAAAAAAAAATTCTTAGAGCATTGATTGGACTTACAATTTTACAAATGAATTGATTACCACAACCTTTTTTCTCTTACTGTGCTGAAAGAAAACCCTCAGCGAGCCTAGGCTAATTAGGATTATGCCTTACTTTGAAACAAAAAGCATTTGAAAGGGAATAATAAACAATACACACAAGTTTACCAATGTACACACATTACATGTTAAATCTAGTTATCAATACAAATGTTCATCATTTATTGTGATTGATCCATATTCTGCATGCCATTATTTTTCATATGTGTGGATATATATGACATGTTACACTCCAATTATTAAACTCTTGATCTTTAACTGAACAGAACTGTATATCTTAAAGCCTCTCTAATCATAAGAAGATAAATGTAATATACTGCCGAGCTTTTTCCTTTATTTTCACCCAGTTATCTTGTCAGTGACACACTTACTGACCTAGGGTAAAGGTGCTTTTATCACTATATTGTATCTTGTGATCTATGGATATGATCAATATTGTCATCCTAGGGTAGTAATACAGCACACCTCTTTTCAGTAACATAGCATAGAGGGGTTCTGTAGTCCACTGATAGAACTGGGAACAATTCTAACTGATAATAGTTGAACCTAGGAAGTAATCGGATCACAAGGACAGGGTCAACAGCTATTGTTTTTTTGCACTTAACATTGTTAGGGTTAACATGCACTTTAACATTATGGAAATAGATGAGCTATTCAGTTAAAATGATACATTTTAAGTTGTTTTCTCTACATACCTCTCATTCATTGGCCTCGTAAATATAGAAGATGACATACACAGATACTCCTGTCAATTGCACCTTGGTATTAGTCAGTAACCCATCTCAATTTTTAATCAATAGTAAAGTTCAAGAATAAAGATGGGAGCAATCCATAGCACAATTGCATCTTTACTGTATGCTAAACCTAACTAAACCTAAGAACAGAAATTTTAAATATCTTACAAGTCCTTACATGGGATGGCTGCATTTTCTTTCTTTTTTGGGGCTTCTTTAACCTTTATTTTCACCTGGTGATCCTCTTACTTATTATCCCAGGGTTAGGTTAAAACTACTTGTAGCATCGTCCTAGGTAATTTGCTATGATGACAGGTACATTTAGTTATTTTTGACTCATCTGTAATCATTGGAACATCTATTGATATCTCTGGACTGTTCTAGATCTCACAGGCTGCAGGTTTGATTTATTCCCCCTGTATTCTGGAGGCTTCTAAAACATAGAGGGCCAGGAGAATCAAACGAGCAGCTTGAATATTTATTGTGCAACAAATCCCTGGGGAGGTGTGCTCAATAGGTGGCCAGGTTCTGGAGCAACCTTTGTTCTTGTTCTGCTGGAGAATTTCCCAGTCTCAGGGGCTGCTGCTCCTTTAAAGTGGCTTTTATGGGAGTAGCACTACATACACATGCCTGACGAAGGGGCCCTGCGCGGTTCCGAAACGTTGCACTCTCTTTGTGTTGTGATCATGCAATAAAACATCTGTTTGGACGCTATTTATGTCGTTCCATGGTGTGCTGGCAAATATTTCTACTACTACTGCTACAGCACTACATACAGAACCCCTTCTTCTCCCTTCATCTCCAAAACATAGGGGAAGGTGTGATTCACATAGCTGAAAATATTGCTAAAGTGTAGCAGTCAGCACGGGCAAAGAGCACAAGTTATCAGCTCACTAGATCTCTGACAAGATCAACAAGTATTTTTTGCACTTATTAAACAAATATAAAAAATGTTTTGAATTGCATAGTTAAGCCCAATTCTGGGAAACTGAGCCTGTACTGAGAGGGTTGCTAGACTGGTACCCTCAGTCTCTTCTCCCTCACACTGAAGCAGTCCAAGGTCTTAACATCATCACCAGAGAGCTGCACTGGATCTGGTGATGCTGAGGGACAGTCCACCGTTTGAGTGTGAAGGAGCGTTGCCTACCAGGGGTGTGGAGGTTCAGGTAAGAAAGCTGTGTTTACTCTTCCATAGACTAAAAAACAAAGAAAATTTGCAGGTCAGATGCAGCACCACTGCAAGGGATAATTTTTAAGTTTAAGCTTTAACAAACCAACAAGGGAGAAAATAAGAGAAGTTCAATGTTAGGGTTCACATAATTATTATGCAATCATAATTTAAATTAAATGGTTAGAAAAAAGCAACAAGACCTGAGCAGAATTAAGGGATAACAAAGAAAATACAGTAGTTGTTACATTTGTTCAAACTGTGTGATCCTTTTTGGTGGTTGTCCCTGATATGCCTTTGCACGTGCATTATCTTCTCCTAGCTAATTTTTATGCTCTTCATTATCGGAGTAATGTAAATGTGAAAATATTTTATATTCATAGGATTAAAAAAGTTATTGTCCCTTGCTATCAAATAAAAACTGCAATAGAAAATTATGATAGCATTAAATAAAGATTGCAATGCCTGGCCGACATAGCATTAAAGCTTGGTATTGCTGAATGTACAGTACAGCCAGATGCATTTTAAATACATTTAAAATCTGTCAAACAACCAATGAAATCAAATCTTGTATTGTTGCGTTAATGCAGTTTATGGTGCTTCAGTAATCATGGTCAAAATGTCAACTGCTGCCTCAATTAAACTACATTTGAGAATCATTTTATGTTTCAGCTCATAAACATCAATAAAAGAAAATGAGTAATAAATGACTGTCTAGAGTACAAAAGACCAGCTCATATTTCAGATGAAAATGAAGACAAAATGTAGCTTTTATTTGCCTGTGGAATTCCCATTAACTGCATCACTGACAGGAGGGAACTGGATCAATAGTTGGCTGGCCGCTGAAAACAGTTTCTGGCTGTTCAGCAGCCAATGCAAAAGGAAAGCTGTCATATCGTGATCTTTATCAGGTAATCTTCATTACACCAGACCAATGATATATGTATATGCTGGTCAGCTAGGGGCACATTTAATTCTTGCTTCTATTTGTGGTCTGAGCACAGATTGCTCACAAATTATTTGTTTACCGGAATGAGAAACCTTCAGTGTTCATTTCTTTTTATTCCTTTCATTGGTGACTGATTGCAAACAAGTTCTATGCAATCATTCTTCCCTTTGTTCACCTGTTTATGAAAGTCTGCAGGATAAAAAAAATGTATTTTTGCTTGTCTTCAAACTTATATTTTTTGTGGTTATTTTTGCAATTGTAATTTCATTAGAAAGAGCCAGGGTGATTAATTTCCTTCTAACTGAAACCAAAGTATCATTGTGCTATTTGTTTTGCAACCTCAATGACTGCACCATTGTTATAGTGCATAGAATGTCAGTCTGCCATTGTACAGGTGTCGGCAGTCAAACCAACACCGTGCCTAGCCAAAATAACAGATAACAAAAACAGATAGATAGTATTATCTATATAAACATTTCATTAATGGCAGAGGAACACAACATAATGAGACCAGTGTAAAGTGAGGTGAAATTCAGAGAAGTCAAGTAAATTGAAACATCCAATCATGTGGAATAACGTCCTTACAGGATGTCTCCATTTAACAAGCCGACCTCAATGCTCTGTCTAATTGGGCGACTATGTGGCATATGAGGTTTAATGTTGATAAATGTAAAGTTATGCACTTGGGAGCTAAGAATATGCATGCATCATACATACTAGGGGGAGTAGAACTGGGGGGATCCGTAGTGGAGAAGGATCTGGGGGTTTTGGTAAATCATAAGCTCAATAATGGCATGTAATGCCAAGCTGTGGTTTCCAAAGCGAGAAAAGTCCTTTCTTGTATTAAGAGAGGTATGGACTCCAGAGACAGTGATATAATTTTGCCTCTGTACAAATCATTAGTAAGACATCATCTAGAATATGCAGTTCAGTTTTGGGCCCCAGTTCTTAAAAAGGATATCGGGTAACTGGAAAAAGTGCAGAGAAGCGCAACCAAACTGATAAGAGGCATGGAGGAGCTCAGCTATGAGGAAAGATTAGAGGAACTGCATGTATTCACTTGAGAAGAGGAGATTGCCTGTGGGTGGTCCCTCCATAGACGTTGTCCTAGAAAACAAGGGGACAAGAGGTCCTGGTGACAGTGTTGAGTTGAGTAACCCTTTGTGGAACATTGCTAGTGAGGTTGAACAGAAGGGTGTGCTGTTGATCTCAGATGGTTTGGTTGCCAAAGGTAACCACAGAGGGGTTAGTGAACCTGAGAAACAAAGGTTGTTGGTTAATGTTACGTCAGGTAGTGAGAGCGGTCAATCCCTGGCAGATTTCATGGAAGTAGGTCCCCAACAGTCCCAGGAGAGTAGGTCTGTGGGAGGAAAAAGAAGGATCTTGAGGCCAGAAGGTAGAAGGGATAGAGAGATTAGTGGGAGCCCACGGTTCAGGAAAAAGTGCTGGTGGAAGCACAACCGGATGAAGATGTGGGTGGAGTGCCCCTTTAGAGAAAACGTTGGGCAGGTTAGGACTTTTGCTGCTTAGAGTTGGCACAGTTGGCACAGTGGGCAGCACAGTGGTGCAGTGAGTAGCACTTTCGCCTAGCAGCAAAAGGGTTGCTGGTTTGAATCCCGACCACAACACCATCTGCCTGGAGTTTGCATGTTCTCCCTGTGCCTGCGTGGGTTTCCTCTGGGTACTCCGGTTTCCTCCCACACTCCAAAGACATGCTGGTAGGTAAATTGGATCTTGTCCAAACTGGCCCAATATATATATGTATGACTGTGTGTCCCAAGCATGTCACGATCCTACGGGGTAAAATGACCGTACCAGCCAAGCAGACCCTGGCTGGAAAAAGCACCCAGAGGCGATTCAGTTCGCATGAGTAGCGCTATACAAGTCATTCATTCATTCATTCAGAGGCGCCACGGTGAAGTGTTGGTTGAGACATACCCGGAAAAAATGGTCCTACGCAGCCAATGGCTGGCACGGAGGTGTCCCATTTCTGATGATGGGTCTATGTGTTCCTCCCTCCGGTTCGAAACAGGAGGGGAGGATATGTGAGGGCTGGACCCTGTGCTATGGGAAAGATTGCTGGGTTACGCCATATGTTGGAGAGAAAGACACACTAATTAGACAGCTGTGTGTTCAGCTATTTAGTTCTGACCTGACTATAGCTCAGGGCCCCACCCTACAGACAGGAGGTCTGTCCCAGGAATCAGGTGGATTCCCAAAATCCCTCTGAGTGGAGTCAGGGGCTGTGTGGATGTCTGCAAGGGGCAGATGTCATTAGGAGAAATCGAGGTTTGAGCTTAACTCCAGGAGACTGTTTGTTCTGACGAACAGAGATTGAGCAGCAGGACGCTGACAGAAGAAAGCGAGGTTTGAGCTTAACTTTAGGAAACTGTGTGTTCTGAGGAACAGCAGGACTAGGCCTAGGCTAAAGGCCTGAAACAGCCGGATGGCAAGTGTGTGGAAGCCAGGAGGCTAAACTGTTGAATTTGTCAAGGTACAGGAATGGTGGAACCCCCTGCGAGGGCTACTATTCTATTTGTGAACTTTCGTGTTTTTTTTTTAAATAAAAGTGGGCTACCAGGCCCTTAAAAACTCAGTTCTGGATTGGTGTACTCACTGGAAAACACATCTATCGCTGGAGTCTAATAACCCCAATCTTACACTGGGTACAAACATTTATAGGTAAAGTTTATCCGTGGAATATCCGATTGCCTCTCGGGTGATCGGGAAGGAATTTTTTCCCCTGCTGTAGCAAATTGGATTGTGTTCTGCTGGGGTTTTTTGCCTTCCTATGGATCAACTGTGGGTATAGAATTGGGTATATGGGATTGTATGATGATATCATTTTTATTATTATTTTTTTATCGTTAAACTGGATGGACTTGTGTATTTTTTCAACCTGACTAACTATGTAACTATGTAACTATGTGTAAGATAATTTTATAAAAAAGCTTCCATGATCAAATATCTGACATAAACACAAGTTTACTTCCGTGTACTTCTAACACTTTAGTAAATCAAGTTTACACATGTCAGTAACAGTGTACACACATTCTCTTTAAAGTGGATGTAAACCCGATTCATGAAATTTGAGCTGGGCACATATATCTGCAGAATTTTGTTATCTCTCTTTAAAGTGCCCCATAGCTCTCTCCTGAACTGTCCCTCTGTTATCAGCCTGATAACTCTTGACAAATTTTCTGACACTTTAGACAAAAAAAGCAGCCTGAATCTTAAGCACGGGGAGGTTGCTAAAAAAGATTAGCAGGGAGCAGGTCCTATTTCAAAACACCTCTGAGTGTCTCTGCCTATGATGACAGGGGGGGTGTGCCTTTCCTCCAATTAGCAATGTTAGTTATCTTGGCTGTATGCCCAGACATCACATTATGTGTTAACCAGGAAGAGAAAATCTCATAACATGATCTGAAATTTCTAAACAGTATATAAATGTGAAGACAGCAGATATACATGTAAAATATATGTAGTGAAACTTGGTTCATCCCTGTGTATCATCTGAGGCTAAAATGAATTAGCTATGAGTAAGCACTGATTGTAGTGTGAAACATCAGCTGTATGCCCCTGTTTTTGCTGTGATGTGTGGTGTTTGAAAACTTTTATCAATAAAAGGCAACCAAGAAGGTTTTTCCAGAGTGCGGCTGTCCAAAAATGTCTTTCTACTATTATATCATCTGAGGCTGTTCACTTTACTGGGTGTATGGAGGGTTTACATCCACTTTAAGCAGAACGCTTCTGTCAGGGAAGGTTCCCCCTGCTGGTGTTACTGCCTGGTATTTGGCGTGTAGTACTGTGGCCCACCACCAGGTGTCTCCCGACAGTCTTGGACTGTCGGGGGAGTTCTTCCCTGGTGGTGTTATGTTATCCTTGGGCTGCAGTACTGGCGTCCACCAGCGGGGGATTCTTGGCAGTATGGAGCATACAGCCCTTCCTGCGTTCAGGTGTAACCTGAACGTAATTAGCAAGCATATATATACCCGGCGTGTGCAATCAGTCCTCGCTCTGGTATCTGTCTATTTACCTTGATCCTGAGCCTGTATACTGACCCTGATTTTTGGACCCTGATTCTGATCCTTGATCCTGATCCCTGCCTGGACTTTCCTCCCTGTATCCTGATCCTTATCCCTGCCTGGACTTTCCTTCCTGATTCCTGCTTCCCTTGGATTCCTACCTCGCAGCCCGTCCATCCATCCGCTCCCTGATCCGCTGTGTTCCCATCCTCACCCATCTGCTGACTTCCCCTGTGTATGACCTCGGCCTGGCTTTGTTTATGGATACGGTATCTCCCTTTGATTGTACATACTGTTTGCTGTTTATTGTGCACTGGTTGTCCCACATGTTTTGTTCACTTATTTGTAAATAAACACCTTTATTTCACTGCATACAGTCTTGGTCTCCTCTGTGTAGGCACACAGTACTGGTCTACTAAACTCTCCTGACAGCTTCTCTTACCTTATACGTTTGGGCTGGATGCAAAATTCATCCTGTTAATAGGAATCATGTATAATTACCAAAACATTGTCTGTTTTTAAGTAGGCATTGATCTAAAACAAGAATTGAACATTGATTTTGAAGAATTTTATGAAGAAATTAACAATTAATTTGATTTTAAAAATATGTCCAAAAATCATCCTCCTGCACTCAATGGATAATATACGGTATATGTTGCCTGTTAAAAACCTCCCTTGTGTAGTCATTGAAAAGCCAGAGTGACGCCATCTTGGATTTGATGTCAGCAGCCCCAAAAGACTGTAACTCAAATGACCCTCTACAGCAGGGGTGGCAAACTCAAATTCATCGGGGGCCGCATCAGCAGTATGGTTACTAAGGATGAGCCGAACACCCCCCCTGTTCGGTTAGCATCAGAACTTGTGAACACACCAAATGTTCGTGTTAACTTTTTAAAGTCTATGGGACTCGAACATTTGAAATCTAAGTGTTAATTTTAAAGGCTAATATGCAAGTTATTGTCCTAAAAAGTGTTTGGGGACCTGGGTCCTGTCCCAGGAAACATATATCAATGCAAAAAAAAGTTTTAAAAATGTCAGTTTTTTCAGGAGCAGTGAATTTAATAATGCTAAAAGTGAAACAATAAAAGTGTAATATTACTTTAAATTTCGTACCTCGGGGGGTGTAAAGTCAGCATGTGAAAAAGCGCATGTTTCCCGTACATAGAACTGTCCTTGTACAAAGTGTCATTTCTGAAAGAAAAAAAGGCATTTAAAACCGGCTTTGCGGCTCTAATGAATTGTCGGCTCTGGCAATTACAGAGATGATTCATTCATAAAAAATAAAAATAAAAAAGCTGGGGGTCCCCCCAAATTCCATTAACAGGCCCTTCAGGTCTGATATGGATATTAAGGGGAACCCCGCCGTTAATTTAAAAAAAATTACATGGGGTTCCCCCCAAATATCCATACCAGACCCTTCAGGTCTGGTGTGGATTTTAAGGGGAACTCCATCCCAAATTTAAAAAAAAATGGCGTGGAGTTCCCCCAAAAATTCACACCAGACCCTTATCTAAGCACGTTAACCTGGCCGGCCGCAGAAAAGAGGGGGGGACAGAGTGCCTGAACCGCACCAGGCTACATGCCCTCAACATGGGGAGGATGTCCCCATGTTGATGGGGACAAGGGCCTCATCCCCACAACCCTTGCCCGGTGGTTGTGGGGGTCTGCGGGCGGGGGGCTTATCAGAATCTGGAAGACCCCTTTAACAAAGG
This sequence comes from Rana temporaria, assembly GCF_905171775.1. Lineage (NCBI taxonomy): Eukaryota > Metazoa > Chordata > Amphibia > Anura > Ranidae > Rana > Rana temporaria. The sequence goes on from NC_053493.1 coordinate 272,079,267, forward strand.
GGACCCCCAGATCCTGCCCTCCCCTATGTGAATTGGTAATGGGGTACACTGTACCTCTACCATTTCACGAAGGAAGTGTAAATAGTTAAAAAAAAACACACAGACACCGTAGAAAAAAATCCTTTATTAATAAAAAAAAACAAATCCAGCAATGTGAATCCACTCTCGGCCCGGCCCCCTGCTCCAACATTGTCTTCTATCCAGTGACGGATGATCTCTCCAGCGATGGGTGATCAGTGGTCCGGCTGTGTTCCACGGAGAGAGGAGCTGCCTGCTGCGCTCTGGACGGATGGATCTTCTCATCGCTGGACCGGACCACTGATCACCCATCGCTGGAGAGATCATCCGTCACTGGATAGAAGACAATGTTGGAGCAGGGGGCCGGGCCGAGAGTGGATTCACATTGCTGGATTTGTTTTTTTTTATTAATAAAGGATTTTTTTCTACGGTGTCTGTGTGTTTTTTTTTTTACACTTCCTTCGTGAAATGGTAGAGGTACAGTGTACCCCATTACCATTTCACATAGGGGGGGCCAGGATCTGGGGGTCCCCTTTATTAAAGGGGTCTTCCAGATTCTGATAACCCCCTGCCCGCAGACCCCCACAACCACCGGGCAAGGGTTGTGGGGATGAGGCCCTTGTCCCCATCAACATGGGGACATCCTCCCCATGTTGAGGGCATGTGGCCTGGTGCGGTTCAGGAGAGGGGGGGCCGCACTCTGTCCCCCCCTCTTTTCTGCGGCCGGCCAGGTTAACGTGCTCGGATAATGGTCTGGTGTGGATTTTTGGGGGAACTCCACGCCATTTTTTTTTTACATTTGGGGTGGAGTTCCCCTTAAAATCCACACCAGACCTGAAGGGTCTGGTATGGATATTTGGGGGGGAACCCCACGTCATATTATTTTTTAAATTGACGGCGGGGTTCCCCTTAATATCCATATCAGACCTGAAGGGCCTGTTAATGGAATTTGGGGGGACCCCCAGCTTTTTAATTTTAATTTTTTATGAATGAATCATCTCTGAATTGCCAGAGCCGACAATTCATTAGAGCCGCAAAGCCGGTTTTAAATGCCTTTTTTTCTTTCAGAAATGACACTTTGTGCAGGGACAGTTCTATGCACGGGAAACATGCGCTTTTTCACATGCTGACTTTACACCCCCCCTAGGTACGAAATTTAAAGTAATATTATACTTTTATTGTTTCACTTTTAGCATTATTAAATTCACTGTTCCGTCTGTTTTTAAAACTTTTTTTTTGCATTGATACATGTTTCCTGGGACAGGACCCAGGTCCCCAAACACTTTTTAGGACAATAAATTGCATATTAGCCTTTAAAATTAACACTTTAGATTTCTCCCATAGACTTTAACAGGGTGTTCCGTGGCTTTTTGAATTTGCCGCGAACACCCCTAATTGTTCGTTGTTCGCCGAATAGGCGAACAGGCAATGTTCGAGTCGAACATAAGTTCGACTCGAACTCGAAGCTCATCCCTAATGGTTACCCTCAAAGGGCCGGGTGCGCTACGTATACAGTGCAGGGGTCAGGATTACGCTACGTATACAGTGCATGGGTCAGGATTGCGCTAAGTACACAGTGCATGGGTCAAGATTGCGCTAAGTACACAGTGCATGGGTCAGGATTGCGCTAAGTACACAGTGCATGGGTCAAGATTATGCTATGTATACAGTGCATGGGTCAGGATTGCGCTTAGTACACAGTGCATGGGTCAGGATTGCGCTAAGTACACACAGTGCATGGGTCAGGATTGCGCTAAGTACACACAGTGCATGGGTCAGGATTGCGCTAAGTACACAGTGCAGGGGTCAGGATTGCGCTACGTACACGGTGCATGGGTCAGGATTGCGGCTAAAAATTCCTCACATCTGTACTTCTTCCTACCTGGACCAGCTCTGGTACCCCCCTGTATAGGCGGCTCCCTCTCTTTGTATTGGGCTATAGTACCCAGTTTATTAAGAAGAGCCACAGGACGCAGCCCGCTGGATGGGGGAAAAAAATGCCCAAAAAACTGCCAGCAATCTCTGCCACTATGAACAGTCAGTGGCATGCAAAAAAGCCGGCATCATTGGCTGGGACTGGGGAGGCGGGGTGGAGGTGGAGACAGGGCGGTGGTGGAGGCAGAGACCAGAGTGGCATTGTAAGCCGACATGGCTGCAGAAAGAGCGGAGGCGGAGACAGGGCGGAGACCAGAGTGGCAGCCTGAGACGCAGCGTTGGAGGCAGAGGCGGAGACAGAGCAGCACAGTAAGGGGAATATGTTAATGCCTGTGCTCAGACTCGCCTCGCCGCACCGCTTGCTCGCTGGAATCCCAACCTGGCAAAATGAGGAGGCTGCTGTATGCGGGCCACATTACAAGATCCGGCAGGCCGGATTCGGCCCGCAGGCCTTGTGTTTGCCACCCCTGCTCTACAGTATTCTCCTTTGCTCCTCCCCTAGCAGCTATATAAAAGCTGATGAGGAGAGAGATGGTAGAACTAGTCAAGAACAGAAGGTAATTACACAGTTTATGACATATAAGGAGGCAGTGGGCTGCACTAGGGAATTGACTCTTCCTGGAGCAGTCACATTTTCTAGAAAGTTTAAAGCTACTGTGCAAATCAATATGAAATCATTGGAAAAACACCCCAAGTTAGCATTTAAAATACTTGACTTTTTGGGCTTTTACCTGCAAACTGGTGGCAGGGTCTTTTTAAAGATAATGGTTTGGCACTGAGCGGCCACAAACGTCCTCTTCTGGGGACCCCCTCCAGCAATCTTGGCTAGCCGCTTGCTATGGGTGCACACAGGGCGGGCTTGCTCCTGAGCTGTGCTACACTCCATAGACACACACAGCTGGGCTTAGCCCCACCCCACTTCCTCCTTACTGCATTTGACTGACAGCAGCAGGAGCCAATGAGTCCCTGTGTGGAGCTGGATAAAACGTCTTTTTTTTTTACCTTATTGCAGGGAATGTATTAAAGTAACAAAAACATTTTTGGCTTTAAAACCACCTTAAATTTTACATAGATGTCAATCTGTATCAACTACCAAGTTATCAACCCTCTAGTACTTTGGTGTAAAGATGACTGAGTGTAAACAAATCAGATGAAGTTCTAGAAAAAGCATGTAAAGCTGTACTGACCCGCAAAGAAATCAGAAAATGTAAGTTTTATTACAAAAGGAAAGGCAGTAAAGATGTCTTTTATGTTTGAAAATAAAAGACAACTGTAACCACAATATGAACATTTTCAAATTACAGGAAAAACTGGAATTTTGCACATCTGTAAATCCATTTGTGATATATCGCGAGTTATGCAGTATTATGACAGACCTTGTTGTTTACATACATGACACAGACCACTGCTGCACAGCATACATTTCACACAAAGATGAATGTTAAAGTGGAACTCTATTTTTATTTTTTATAAAGAACAGGTAAGGGTTAAGCCAGCTATACATGGATCGAACACATCAATAGTGTGGATTGGGGAATTAAAGGGTAACTCCACTTTTGTAGTGGGAAAAAAAATTAGCAAATAAAGAAAAAATAACATAGAGTATACAATTGCGACACAAGCCATATTGTAATTGAATGTTAGTAAAAAAATACCTTTCCTTTTCAATCTGCAGCTCTGTAATTTCCTGGAAAATACAATGCAATATGGCTACCTGGAGGTGTTCTGTACATAGAATGTGTACAGGACGCCCACCAAAAACATAATTTCCTCCTTGTGTGATTGGCTTACCGACTTTCCCAGAAGTTTACACTAAGATACAAGTCAGATTGCAGGCATCCCCTGCAACAAAAATGTAATTTTTGGTGAAATACTTCCAATAGGAAATCATGTCAAAAGGGGTACAGGCCCAGCAGCTTTCCTTAATAGAGCCATGCCAGTGCAGCAGCTGATTGATAATTATGAAACCACTCCCATTAGTTTCACTTTCCAACATAATCACAGACAAACACACAGGGATTTCTGCAGAATAACAACAGATAGGAATCTGCAACACAGTTTGTTATAATCATTGTAATGTACATAGATCAGCCCGAGGGGAATGTTTTTTTCTCAACAAAAGCGGAGTTACTCTTTGCCCCCTTGCACACGATAAGCCCGCTCTGATCCACCTGTCCACCCATTGACTCTGACGCTGACACCCGTCTGCCATCCGATATGTTTTCTAAATTTCTAAATTCCAGCTTCCTTATGTACCAATATACTGTATATAATGTACTTCTTTTGCAGAAAAGAAAAAGCATTCTATATGTCCTAGACCAGGCCTTAACTTAGCCTCCAGTTTGTTGTATAAAGAACTCCTCCATTACTCCCTGGACAGCCCGTAGGTTAGGAAAACTGTTAAGACACAGCAAGTAGTTCACCAGCTGACCTCATTAACGCACTCTTTGCACCTGCCCTCCTCCTACAGGAGATCACTCCTGCCCACCCGTGTACTGAGATTCAATCAATGTCAACAAACAACATTCACAGCCAGGGTCTTCCTCATTTTACCATCTTCTCATGTCAATCGCTCATTTGACAGAGTTTGCAGGAGCTGAGCAATCACAGCCAAAGTGGATAGAGCTGTAGTATTGAAAACAGGCAAAGTGTGTCCTGGGTTCTGTAAAACTCACCTTACACAATACAATCTGATTGTACCATCTCCTTTAGATCTACCATCAACTATTTACAAGTGCAAGGGGCCTGTCTGATTTGATACAGAGTAATTGGATAGATAGTGTGTCCACCTATTATAAGCATTAGTAAATCCAAAGGAGATTGTACAGAGATTATATAGTGTATGGCCACCTTTATACACCTAAAATAAACTAGTCGTGTGTAGCGCCCCCTTACTTTCAGTATGGGCACTACGCTAAAGTTAGTGGGGAATGGGAGAGTTATTTTGCTCCCATTCACAATTTGTTAAATTGCAGGGCTGCTGTCCTTTCAGAACTGGCTTGTAGGTCAATCTGTGTTTCAGGGGTGCGTTTCCACCTCTGGGCGGCAGTTGGCGCTAGAGGGGTTCTGGCAGAGCCACTTTTGCCCAGCAGCCAATTAGAGGAGTTTTTCCCTCGCTGGGCGTGCTGGGGAAGGGTATATCTGGGGCAGACGCCATTGATTCTAAGTCCTTTTCGGGGGTCCGCGTTCCAGGTGCGGCATCCATGGACCCTGCCACCATGGCCTACCTGGCCGGAGTTGCGCACCAATGCGGAGCTCCATCCTGATGCTGATCCTAAGCTGAGAGCTGTGCGGTGGGGAATCGGCTCAGGGAGAACCCAGAGAGAGGTTATCCAGGAGGCCTGAACGAACCATCGGGGATCTGGTCACCACGATAATGACAGGTATATTGCAGCTGTCAACTGGTGACCTTAACTGAATTTACTGGGAGGATTCGCTCAATCCAATTATTGCACCCTAAATCCCTAGGCCTGTGGAAGAGGTCCAGAGTCAGGCCTGTGACAGAGGTCTGTTCCTCCCAGCGATTTGCAAGTGACACTTCGGCTGCCAGACTTGTGGCAGAAGTCTGTCCGTGGGCACTTTACCCACTCTGGCTAGAGTGGCGACGAACTGATTTCATTATTGTGGAGAGCGGGACTGCTCTTTTTCATATACAAGGCCTGATACTAAAGTTGTTCTCATGCTTCATCAACCTTTCCTATCTTGTCTTATGTTGATGTTGGCCATGTTGGGCCTTTTAATAAAGCATTGAAGAAAACCCAATTGATGACTGGACCTTCGCTCATTGCCTTAACTCACTAGTATCACCAGGCTCCTGCGGAGGTAGCGCTACACATGCTTTCAGTGCCATTAATTGTAAACACAGAAGCAAACACACATTTTGCCACGTTAAAAAAAAAACATAGACAAATACAGCAAAACATGCAGTAAATACCTCAACACACCACAATGTTCAATATGCTATGTTGCCACGTGTAGGGTAGTCCATTGAAATCAATAGGCTGTGCTATGCATGTCATAAGAAAAATGCGCCAAAATATGTGCACGGCCACTACACTGTGTGTGAATGGGGCCTAAAAGTGAAATTGGTATGTTTACATAAGAACAATCTGTACTTTCCGAACACATGGCAACTGCACATAAAACACACGCATCCCACTTGCTGCAAAATTAAAAGTTAATGGCACCCCAAGCACAGGTGGCAGGTGCTCATTTGCAAAGCAACAACCGTGTTGCAACTGCACCAAAAATCATGGTAAAAAGACGCACCACATACCGCTCTAAAAAAGTTCAGGAGCTTCATAGCTGATGGTAGATCTAAAGGGAGGTATACAATCAGATTGTACTGAAAGTGGGTGGGAAAAGGACAAGAAGTGGTATAGTAATGAGGGAGGTGTGGTCTAGTCTGGTAAGCATACCCTAACACGTCCTATTCTGTGATGAACCAAGGCAGTGCATGATGGGATATGACCTCCAGGAAGTGATGAAATTTGAAGGCATTTAAAAAAAAAATGATGAAAATTCAAAGCTATCATAGATGAGGTAAATGAGAGATAAGCACATTGGGATGGTTCGGGCAGAAAGGACATTGGAAAAGGCTTCTATTTATTATAAAAAATTTAATTCTGCCTGAAATAGTGAACTTAGCCCTTAACAAGGACACAGGGAGTAAACGAAACCCAACAGAATATCTAACTCCCTAGCACTATACCTTTTAAAATAGTAGCCGAAGTTCATCGTTAAACTTCATTCTTAGGCTCCATTCACATTTGGCTTTTTGGGATCGCAGAATCGCTGAGATTCTGCCCGCGATCTCAAATCACACTGTAATTGCAAAACACATGCATATCTGCCTTTGCCTAGGAACTTCGGCTGTGCTATGGTCAGAACGTCCCTGACACTGGGCCAGATTCTCCAATATTCTGCGGCGGCCTCGCGTAAGCCATTTACACTACGCCGCCGCAACTTACTGGAGCAAGTGCCGTATTCCTCAAGCACTTGCTCCGTAGTTTGCGGAGGCGTAGTGTAAAAGGCCCGGTGTATCCCCGCGTATTTCAAAGGGGGCGGCTTATATTTAAATTAAGCGCGCCCCCATTTCGATCGAACTGCGCATGCGCCGGGCTAAAAATAGCCCAGTGCGCATGCTCCAGTTCTCGGCGGAAAACGTAAAGTCGTATTCAAGAACGACTTAGGAAAACTACGTACCCGACGGGAAAAGACGACGCGGACCCGACGCCATACTTAACATGGCATACGTGGGACTGGCGTAAGGTTTCCCCTCATATAGCAGGGGTAACATTACGCCTACGCAAACGACGTAAGCGACGGTTACGCAACGCAAATTTGTTCGGGAATTGGCGTATCAGGCTCATTTGCATAAACAAATGAGACCTGAACGTAAACGCCACCTAGCGGCCGGCGGCGAATTACATTTAAGATCCGACAGTGTAAGTGACTTACACATGTCGGATCTTCAGCGTATCTATGCGAAAATTATTCTAGGAATCACTCGCATAGATACGCGGGTCAAAAAAGAGAGATACGACGGAGTTTCCTGAGATACTCCGTCGTAACTCTACTCAGAATATGGCCCAGTAACATTAAGTTGTCCTCTAATGCCGCGTACAGACGGTCATTTTTTGTGATGAAAAAAAACGACATTTTTGAAAACGTCATTTAAAATGACCGTGTGTGGGGAAAACGTTGTTTTATGTCTTCTGAAAAACGACAAAAAAAAAAATCGAACATGCTCGAATTTTTTGTGTCGTTTTTCAAAACGTCGTTTTTTGTGTCAATTAAAATGATAGTGTGTGGGCAAAACGACGTTGAAAACGACGTTTTTAAACCCGCACGCATGCTCAGAAGCAAGTTATGAAGCGAGCTTCAATGGAACAGAGTGCCGTCGTACGTGCTGAACGTAACCGCGATTTGCTAGAGGATTTTGAAAAACGATGGTGTGTAGGCAATGTCGTTTTTGAAAATGAAGTTTCAAAAACGTTGTTTTTTTTCATCACATAAAACGTCGTTTTGTTTCATCACAAAAAACGACCGTCTGTACGCGGCATTACTTAAGCCAAATAAAAATGAATGCACATTGCCAGATACAGCAGTACATTATTGTATGTGATCAGTTGTAGTGAGCTACAGTTTATAAACAGATAAAGACCTTGGGAAAATGAGGTCTACGCTAATTAAACACAGACTATGAAATACTCTCATTACATACTACATCACATAGTGTTCATACACACAAAGCCACTACAGAGTTGTTTTGTGTAAAGTGAAATATACCTGGTTGAACCTGCCTTCAGCTGTATGCATAGGCGTGCGCACATAGGGTGTAAGGTGTGCCTGGGCACACCCTAATCACCCTGTACTATGCAGATTCCCCCTGCTGCCTGGCTGCAGAGAAAGGGACTGGGGAATCTCTGTCCTCAGTCCCTTTCTCTGTCTCAATAGTTAGACATCAGGGGTCAGTTTAGACCACTGATATTTCACCAAAGCCCCCAAACAGGGCTCCTAAAAAAATAAATAAAAACATATAAAAAAAAATAATAATAATAAAATTGTAAAATAATAATAATAATAATAATAATAATACAAATAAAGATAAACTACTGACACCGATCTCTGCCCTGCTGACAAAGCCCTACTGACTTGCCCACTGCCATATATGGTATATTATACACGCATGTGTGTTTGAGCTTTGGTGTGCACACCCTAATGCAATAGGCTGCGCACACCTATGGCTGTATGTCTTATATTCTCATAATCAGTGTCCCCACTACAGGTTGAGATTATGTAGACCAGCTGGTGTCCTCTACAGAGCATGCTGAAATTCAGTTCCCTTCAAAGCTGTTCATTTCCTCCTTTTTCTTATCTGTTCAGCCCACATGAGTATAGAGTCATACTGTACATGTGGATGTATTCACAGTGGAAAATGACACGTCCCTCCTATTCTCCTCCTCCATGTCCTCCTATTGCTAAACACTATGGGGGCGGGATATAATATGCTGATTGTTTAAATTTACCGTGAAACTCACAAAAAAAACTTAAAGAATAAATATGTGAACACAGACACTTGTTTTGCAATTAAGCAGTGTAAGTGACTACATTTGACTTGGTATCATCCTTTTGTAGCTCCTGTACAGCAAGGCTTATACTGGGACCCACATGAGCACTGGGCTTATCAGTTGTGCCCCAGTGCTCATGTGGGTAAAGAAACATGCTGATATCAGAAGAGAGCAGCGTTAAAGAGATATAAGCATATTCGTTTTATTTTATTTCCTACCTAGAGGTTTCAGGTAATTTCTTTTATTGGAGTAAAGTAAATGTTGTCATATGCTTCTGGGAAGAAAGGCAATAACATGAACCTATTCGTTTGCCCTGCATAGACAAAGCAGATTTTCCTTAAAATGTCAGTACCAGCCCAGCACAGAATGCATACAGCAGTGACATAACTACCAGGGTTGCAGCAGTCACACTTGTGACTGGGCCCTGGAGTTCCACCAGCATGGGGGGATTCACCTGCCTGTTCCACCACTTTGGGATGCAGGGGCGGCTGCTGCCTATTCGCCTCTTAAGGAAGGCTAATCCATCCCCCCCACCACAATCTCATCCCAATCCCCTCCTCACCACTGCTACTGATCTCATCCCTATCCCCTGCAGGAGAGAAGATAGGGAATTGGCATGAGATCAGTGGTGATAGGGGAATAGGATTGAGATTGGTGGTGGGGGAGGATGGCACAACCACTGCCATTGATCTTATCCCCCACACCACCAATCTCAACCCTACCCCCATCACCTCTGCCACTGATCTCATCCCTATCCCCCATCACCTCTGCATTGATCCCACCTACCTCACCACCACGACTGCCACTGATCCCACCCCTCACCACCACGGCTCCCACTGATCCCACCCTCCTCACCACCACTGATCACACCCCCTCACCATCACTGCTGTCACTGAGCCTACTCCACTCACCAACACCGCTGTCACTGATCCTACCCTCCTCATCCCCACCACTGCCACTGATCCCACCCCCCTCATCACCCCCGCTGCCACTGATCCCACCCCCTCATCACCACTTCTGCCACTGATTCCAACCCCTCACCACCACCCATGTCACTGATCCCACCCCACTCATCACCACCGATGTCACTGATCCCACCCCCTCACTAACACTGCTGTCACTGATACCACTCCCCTCACCCCCACCACTGCCACTGAATTGATCCCTCACCACCATGGCTCCCACTGATTCTACCCCTCCTCACCACCACTAATCCCACCCCCCTCACCATCACTGCTGTCACTGAGCCTACTCCCCCTCACCAACACCGCTGTTACTGATCCCACCCCCCTCATCACCACCACTGCCACTGATCCCACCCACCTCATCCCCACCGCTCCCACTGATCCCACCCCCCTCATCATGGCGGCCAATCTGTGCTGTAAAAACGAAGCACTTTTTTCCTGTCCGTATGTTTGTGACAGGAGAAGTGTGCTTTGGCTGTGCTGTAGTGTAGGCTTGAAACTGCTACTACTCGGCGGTGCATCCTCCAGAGTGCCCCTTAGTACCTTCAGAGTGCTCCTTTACATCACCTGCCAAAGTGCACCCATATGACCTCCAAAGTGCCCTATTATATTCTCCAGGGTGCCCCTTTAAATCCTCCTCCAGAGTGCCCCCTTAGTACAGTAGTACTCTGGAGACACTGATGTAGGGGGGCACTGATGTGGGGCATTGATGTAGGAGTGCAGTAAAAAATGTGCTCCATAAAAAAAAGGAGTCTAGGGTTGGCAAAATGTCATGGGAGTAAAGGGCCCTAGTGTTTTTTTTTTCACCAGAGCCCTGAAGGTTCTAGTTACGCCTCTGGCGTACAGGTTAATATTCTTAAAGCATTATGACCACCAAACAAACATAAACCAGCCATAGCCCTTAATCCTTTCAACAAGTTTAGGAATGCACATGGAAGTGCTTTGCATTCTGCATAAGGAAAATTAACCGAATTTAAAGATGTCCAATTAGCTCTAACTCCAGGTTAGGTGAGCCTGTTCATCATCATCAGTACAAAAGACATTGGGCAGATTATTCACTTACTATTTTTATTTTATTTTTTTCTCACCCATGCATGGCTAGGCTTAGCCTATTCAAGAGTCAATTTAAATCCATACCAGATCATTATCCTTGATGAGCATCTCTTATGGATTTTAAGGGGGGCCCACACAAAATAGAAGTAAAAAAATACACTGTAGGGTCCACCAAGGTCTACACCAGGCCCTTTTCCAAGCATGTAGCCTGGCCAGGATAGGGGGGAGCATGTGGATCTCACTTTTGAACCATACCAGGCCATATGCCCTCTATTTTGCTTGCATATGATTGGGTATTCTTCACAAAGTGAATATTCACTACAATAAGTTTAAATAATTACCTGTAAAATCAAACTACCCTTGTAAACAGCCTATTTGCCTTTGGTTAGTTAATAGGGATGAGCCCAATGTTCGAGTCGAACGTAAGCTTAATATTATAAGTAATATTTTTTACTTTTTGCTGTAATAAATATCCCCCAAAAATATATAAAAAAACGTTTTTTTCCTCAGTTTAGGCCGATATGTATTATTCTACATATTTTTCATAAAAAAAATTGCAATAAGCGTTTATTGATTGGTTTGCGCAAAAATTATAGTGTCTACAAAATAGGGGATAGTTTTATGGCATTTTTATTAATATTTTTTTTTTTACTAGTAATGGTGGCGATCAGCGATTTTTATCGGTACTGCGACCTTATGGCGGACACTTCGGACAATGGCGACACATTTTTGTGACCGTTGGCATTTTTACAGCGATCAGTGCTATAAAATGCATTGATTACTGTAAAAATGCCACTGGCAGGGAAGGGGTTAACACTAGGGGGCGAGGAAGGGGTTAATTATGTTCCCTTGGTGTGTTCTAACTGAAGGGGGGGTGGGACTGACTAGGGGAAATGACAGTCATTTCTTCCCCTGACAGGACCGGTTTACACACACAGCTCCCGATTCTCGCTCTGTAACAAGCGATCATGGGTGCCCGGCGGTGATCGTGGCCGGCTGGTGTCTGGAATGCGAAATGACGTATAGCTACATGTTTTTGCGCAGCCGAGCCGACCTGCCGTCGTATAACTTCGGCGGATGGTCGGCTAGTGGTTAAAGTGAAACAATAAAAGTGAAATATTCCTTTACATTTTGTACCTGGGGGGTGTCTATAGTATGCCTGTAAAGTGGCACAATGTTCCCGTGTTTAGAGCAGTCCCTGCACAAAATGACATTTCTAAAGGAAAAAAAAGTTATTTAAAACTACTCGCGGCAATAATGAATTGTCGTGTCCCGGCAATACAGATAAAAGCCATTGAAAAAAACGGCATGGGCAAGGATTGCATCGCTGGCATTTTTTTTCTTTTTAAAAAAAGGACTTGTCTCAAGCTGCGTCTGTGTGTTTTTTTTACAATTTTTGACACTTTTGGTAGGTACCCCGTTACCAATTCACAAAGGGGGGGCTAGGATCTGGGGGTCCCATTTGTTTAAGGGGGCTTCCAGATTCCGATAAGCCCCCCATCTGCAGGCCCCCACAACTAACGGGCAAGGGTTGTGGAGATGAGGCCCTTGTCCCCATCAACATGGAGACATCTTCCCCATGTTGAGGGCATGTGGCCTGGTACGGTTCAGGAGGGGGGGGCGCTCTCTCGTCCCCCCCTCTTTTCCTGTGGCCTGCCAGGTTGCATGCTTGGATAAGGGTCTGGTATGGATTTTGAGGGGGACCCCTACGCCATTTTGTTTTTATTTGGCACAGGGTTTCCTTTAATATCCATACCAGACCTGAAGGGTAATTTTGATTTGGGATTCCACTTTATATTCATACCAGACCCAAAGGGCCTGGTAATGGACTTGGGGGGGGCATGCGCTGGAACGATGGCCATACTGAACATTGACTGCGCCTCATAGACCCAGGGGCAACTTTACGCCGGGAAAAGCCTAACGTAAACGTTGTAACTTTACTGCGTCGGCCGCGCGTACGTTCGGGAATTCGCGTATCTAGCTAATTTGCATACTCGACGGGGAAATCGATGGAAGCGCCACCTAGCGGGCAAAAAAAAATTGCAGTTAAGATCCGACAGCGTAACAGACTTACGCCTGTCAGATCTAAGGGATATCTATGCATAACTGACTCTAAAAATCAGTCGCATAGATACGACGGCGCTAGGCAGAGATACGACGGCGTATCTGGAGATGCGCCGTCGTATCTCTTTTGAGAATCTGGGCCTCAGCTTGTATTCAGACCGACCCTTAAGCCTCGTACACACGCACGGTTTTCTCGGCAAGAAAGCTCTGCCAGCAGTTTTCTTGCTGGTTTTTGCCGAGTAAACCGTGCGCGTGTACGAGGTTTTAAAGTCTCTCGTCAAGAAAACTGCTCAGAATCTGGACGTGAAAAATAGAGAACCTGCTCTCTATTTTCTTGTTGGGATTCTCGGCAGTGTTTTCCTGCCGAGAAACCAGAGTGTCTGTATACTTACCTGTCGCCGTGTAAACCTGCGCATGCTCGATATGACTTTGACGCATGCGCGGTAGCTTCCAAGGAATAGGTAGGATGAAGCAAGATGGCGGCGATGGCATCGAATGTGACGAGCGCATGCTCGATGACGTCACCGCATTCGTGCCATTCAAAAGAACGGTGGTTCTTTTGAATTAAGTGTGTGTACACTCTTGCCAAGAATTTCGTCAGGAAAAACAACGTTTTTTTCCTGATGAGATTCTGGCCCATGGGTACAGGGCTTTAGGCTCAGTCCTACTGCTTACAAGCAGTATAGATGAGCATATCTTCTTGGATTCAATTGAAGAGGGTCAAATAATGTATACGTGTAGAGGGTCATTGTATATGGCTTCAAGGGCAATATTAAAAACAAATTCCTTAAATAATATGCTTGGGGATGCCTTAACCATTTTACTGCAACTGCCTTATGTCATACAGCTGCCTGATCACTCTATGTGCACCCCCAGAACAGGGTCCACCCATGCAACCCACACTCATGCTTCCCTGGTTCCTCTGTCCCAGCTGCAAGTTTGGTATCTTCATGGTGGGTGCCACTGGATGGAATGAATAAATGAATGAATGCATGAATGAATGAATGACTTGTATAGCACTACACATGCAAACTGAATCGCCTCTAGGCGCTTTTTGCAGCCAGTGTCTTCCTGGCTGGTGCAGTCATTTACCCCGTAGGATCTTGACACGCTTGGGACACACAGTCGTACAAACTTATATACATAAATATTCTGGGCCAATTTGGACAGGATCCAATTAACCTACCTGCATGTCCTGGAAGTGTGGGAGGAAACCGGAGTACCCAGAGGAACCCACACAGACACAGGGAGAACATGCAAACTCCAGGCGGATGGTGTCGTGGTCGGAATTCAAACCAACAACCCTTTTGCTGCTAATTGAAAGTGCTAACCAACTCTTTTAACTGCAAGGAATATATAGCACCAATTCTGGTTTCTAGTATCACTTTCCCTGGGTGCTGCAGCCATAGAAGTATCTAATATAGCTGGGTGGAAGAGACTCCAACTTCCATAGATGCAAAGAATCTATAAACAACGGGGGCGTGGCTTGGCGCGCGGCTTGGATGGCAGCACACTAGAGGAGCTCCGGTCAGCACACAGCCTACATGCCTGATTCCCGACCTCTAAAAGCACCGATGCCGGGCAAGAAGCTATTTTACACCCCCCAGGCACGTTCCCGACGAGGAAAAGCAACTCCAGCAACTCTGAGCATCACAGAGCACTTCTCCCAGAAATCGACCGCTCAGTACGGGGAAGCCGCTTCCAAGATGGCGCCGTCACGCCACGAGGAGGACTTCAGTGGAGAGTCTGACTCAGCTGCCGAGGATGCAGGTAGGGGCACATCTCGCTCCAACAAGCCCTTGACATATGATGATATGTCGGGCTTCACGGCAGACATAAAGTCTACCTTTTCTGCTGCCATAACGGACCTTAAAACGAACTTAGTGGTGCTTACAGAGAAACTTGCAGCATCAGAACAAGCAGGCAGGCAGAGAGACAAAGCCATACACCGCTTGGAGGGAGTTGCAGTCACCCATGCTAGCCATTTCATAGAAATGAACAGGCACCTGGAAGACCTTGACAACAGAGGAAGGAGGTCCAACATTAGGGTGAGAGGCATCCCTGAATCTGTGGAGCCAGACCACATTATCCCTGCCCTTCAGAGACTGTTCAATAGCCTGCTTGAAAGACAGGAAGATGTGGGGATAGAATTTGTACGTGCACATAGAGCCCTCAGGCCTAGGGGGTCGGATGCTGCACCGCCAAGAGACATTATTTGCTGCCTCCAGAACTTCCAGCTGAAGGAAGAGACAATGAGAAAGGCGAGACGGAATGAACGTGTAGTCTTCAATGGGGAGTCAATAATGTTGTTCCAGGATCTGTCCCAGATTACTTTAAAGAACCGCAGGGCCATGCGCCCACTACTAGAGGCTCTGAGAGAAAAAGAAATCAGATACACATGGCGCTTTCCTTTCGCACTCATAGTATCTGCAAATGGAAACCAACACGTCTTGAGAGTTCCGGCGGACTTGCCAGACTTCTGTGAGGGCCTAGGGCTGGACTTGATAGCCCTCCCAGATTGGTATGCTGATTTTACCCTCCCACCTCGTGCTCAGAGCCCTTCTCACTCCCCGCTCTCGTCCCCCGAGAAGAGACAGACGAAGAGGATGAAAAATGCCAAGGGCGGAGGAGCCAGGAATAGCACAACGGGTCGAAGACCTGCTTTGGACCATGATCGCGCAGACGGCTTCTGAGGACTCGGACTTGACGATCCTCCACTTCTACTTCTGTTTGCCCCTGTTCCTGTTTTTTTCTTGTTTTTTTTTGTGCTCCCTATTTTTATCCCATTACGCCCTGCTGATGCCATTTTGATGCACATAAACACTTCGCTGCATCTCAGTTGGCTCCCCGGACTGCCTTCCGTGAAGCAATAGCTTAAACACCCCCCGAGAAGACCATAGACTCCCGTATGGGGCTGGGACACCCCCCTTATCCCCCTCACTTACCAACCCCCCTCGCCCCTTCCTATACCCTTATCCTCCCTCCCCCCTCTGCCCTCACACCTGACTGGGGGGGTGATCTACACTGTGAGATTTGGTACTGCGGATGGGGAACTTTTTCTCGGGCGGGAAATTATTACTTACTAAGAATGGATTTGCAGTGAATTTTTTTGCATATCCACAATTTTTTTTTGCCTGGTTTTTGGGTTATTTTAGCCTACTTCTCTTATATTTTTTCGCCTTCTCATTCATTGTCCTACTAGATAGGTGTAAGAAGGCTGGGTGGTAAGACGTGCCAGTTGGTGTCTGGCTCGTAATTTGCCACCAACTGGTCGGGTTGATTAATTGTTGCTTTCTTTCTTTTTAATACAAATAGCTGTTATGTAGGCTGTGTGCGGTTAGGAGGTACGACTTCAGTATCTATCTGTTTTTTATTTTTTCACGTTTTATAATTTTTTCATTTTTTTTCAACACAGATGCCTGCTGATTGTATTGCCTCCTAATTGTTTGGAGCTAAGGAAGAGCGTTCTCCCACTCACCGAGTGGTCGCCTCCCTTACCCCCACAAAGTGCTTGGTCCTATTGGGCCGCGAAGCACTACCATTTGTTTGACCTCTGAAGATAGGGCTCTATCGTGAGGTAATTACTGCACTCTCCAATCTTCCTTCTTAACTGACTTCTCCCTTTTTTTTCTCCTCTTTCTTGTTTCACATGTGGATTTGATATCTGAGTGTATCACTATAACTTAATATTTTTCATTTTTTTTATTTTTATTCTCCTTCTTGTGCTTTGTTCCAGGACCAGTCGGTGGGTGGTCTGTTCCTGGGTCTGTCTCATGGCGTACTCTTCATTGGGCCACTCCCCGGTGGTGGTCTCCCACAATGTGCGAGGACTGAACTCCCCCGCTGAACTCCAAGCGGTCGGCGTTGCTCAGGGAACTCAAAAATGGTAAACCTCACTTCGTATTCTTACAAGAGACACACTTTAAAACACACCATGTGCCTAAGCTCACCGACTCAACATTCTCCAGGGCTATTCACGCTACTAATGATCTCGCTAAATCAAAGGGAGTCACAATCCTGATCCATAAAGATGCGCCCTTTCAACTCACGGACCAGCAGGTGGACCCCGAGGGCAGGTTCTTATTTGTCAAGGGGTCGTACGGTGGCATACCCTTAACTTTGGCGAACGTTTATTTTCCAAATAAGGCCCACCTGTCCTTCTGTAGACAGCTAATACAACAACTACAATGTTTTGCGGCGGGTTGTATAGTGCTGGGAGGTGATTTTAACATCCCCCTGAATCCCTTGGTGGACACAATATAGGACACTTAAGCAGATCAAATCTCTTTTTAAGTCACTTGTGGAAAGATTCTATAAGATTGTACTTCATTAATAATTTCTTATGCACCCTCCTCAGTTTATTACAAGTTTTTTTTAATTTATGTTTAATACATTTTTATTTTTTTCAATACACAGATCAACAAAATAGTGACAATAAAGCATACTTTATACATCGACGTAGGTATCCAAACATGGCAATGCAATTTCCAATATATAACCATGGTGCAAGAATACATGGGTGAGTACCCAAGACTATAGGCAAGTAAAAGATACATGGGAAAAAATGTATTTGTGGACACTCTACATAGTGGGTGGAGAAAAATAAAGTGGAGAACAAAAGGGTAAAGACAGGGAGAAAAAAAATCCAGAGACACAGAGAGACCCAGGTCGGAAATTAGTCAAATACAGGGACGCATGTACATACGTCACCCAAGGTTCCCAAGTTTGTTAAACAAAAATTGCTTTGGTCATTAATAATACCAGCAATTTTTTCATGGATCATAATTCCAGAGATTTTGTGTTTAAGTAATCTAAATGACACGGAGGTGTCTTCCATGTTCCTGCTATAGTTATTTTTGCTGCCAGCAAAACAAAATAGATCAGGCGTTTCAATGGGCATGGCCAACCGGATGGCAAGTTATTAAGTAATGCTACGTGGGGATGTTGTTTGATAGAAGGCCCCATTAATTTTCGAAGCATCGAAAACACCCAATAAAAATTTCAAATTTAAAGACATTTCCACCAGATATAAAGTATAGAACCTCGCAACATACAGCCCCGAAAGCATTCTATAGTAGCTGTGTTATACATCCTGGCCAGGTTAGTAGGGACTAAATACCACTTTAAGACCAGCCTCTATCAAAGAGCCATTGAGAATACCTTTGTAGGTAACTAGAAGCCTGAGCGACCCAGTCATCTTCACGTTTGAGGTCCCTTTCCCAGACCAGCATGTACAACTTTTTCTGAGCTAGGGTGAGTAGCGACTCATACACCATAGAAATAACCCCCCTAGTGCCCTAGTCTCTGGTGCACTACTATTTGTATGCTGTTAGGGAAGAAGGATCTCCAGATCGGGTCAGATAGAGCTTAAAAAGTAAGAAATATGATAAAAACTGAATCGTTCCTTTACCATTCCTTTATTACAAGTTTTGTGAACAGAACCACAGTGGGACAGCTATACAGGCAGAGAGTGTTATTTATTGTTAGCTTAGCTAAATACTATAGATACATAGACTTGTCTTTCTCAGATTGTTGGCATTTTCCAATGCTTTGACAATGCTTTGACAATACAAGTGTGATTTTTGCCAGTTGGACAACAGACTTCCCAGTAATACACTGGTTGATTTCTGTTTTCATGTCCCATCTCTACATTGTCCAGAGACTGATGTGTCAAACTTTCAAGGACTTTGCTTTAAGGCTACTTTTACACTGGGGCATCATGGGCGTTGGCGGTAAGGCGATGCTATTTTTAGCGGCGCTTTACCACCATTTTTGCTGAGCTTTTTTGACAGCTAGTTGTAATTGCTTATAATAGGCCAAGAATATGAATAAGTGTACAGTATACCAAAATTGTGGCTCAAGGACAGCCAGGTCTAGATAATGAATTTTGGAGGCTACATTAAATTAAAAAAGGATAAAAAGAGAAAAAGTGGGAGAGCATTGTGTGTAAAATATAGTGTCATCTTTGAAGAGAACGTGGTTAAAGTGCAACTAAAGGCAAAACTTGATTGTCAGCTTTGGATAGAGTGGAGAGGGATTAGAACACTTAGACATTTTTATAGCTGTCTGTGCCCCGTTTCGGATATCATTATCATCGAAAATAAAATAGAAAAAAAAAAAATTTTGGGTTGACATCAAAACACTGAGGCCTAGTACACACGAGAGGATTTATCCGCGGATACGGTCCACCTGACCGTTTCCACGGATAAATCGTCTCGAGGATTTGCGAGGATTTGGATCCGATGGAGTGTACTCACCATCGGATCGAAATCCGCGCCGAAATCCCCTCGCGATGACGTGTCGCGCCGTCGCCGTGATGATGACGCGGCGACGAGCGCGACGCTGTCATATAAGGAATTCCACGCATGCGTCGAATCATTACGACGCATGCGGGGGATCCCTTCGGACAGATTGATCCGGTGAGTCTGTACAGACCAGCAGATCAATCCGTTGGGATGGATTCAAGCGGATAGATTTGAAAGCATGTCTTCAAATTTTTATCCGCTTGAAATCCATCCCAGGGGATAAAAATCCGCGGAAACAGATCCGCTGGATTGTACACACCAGGGGATCTATCCGCCGGAGCCGGTCCGCGGATCAATTCCAGCGGATGGATCCTCTCGTGTGTACGGGGCCTAATAGAAGGGAAATCTTCCCATGGAGGCATTAGTTCTGGTGACCCTGGTGAGACATTGAGATTACTTCATGGCACAGGAAGTGAAGGGAAATCTCCCCAGTGGACACAGATGCAAAAAAAAAAAAAAAAAACATTTCTTGTGCTATGTAAACTGAAAAAAAAGAAAGGTTTTACATTTTACTTATTGATTAGAGGTTGTTATCTTAGAAAAGTGAATGTTTACTTTGCAAAGTATATGTTTCTTTCACAAAGTGAATGTTGGTGAATAAGGTGGAGCCACTGCTTTTGATAATCAACTTCAAATACAGCATTTAATTCTGAATGAATAGACATGCATAGTGAAAGCAACAGCTTTAATTGGAATTTGTTAGGTTACCTTACATACATGATACTATTGTAGGCCAAACACTGCTTTAAATTTAATCTCCTTAAAACATAAATGGAAGTCCCTATTATGCATGCCCTCAACTATTTAGACATCAAATCAAACAATAAAATTAGTGATTCTAATAAAAGAAACAGACTTTTAACATGTATATTACCCAACACAAGCATTGGTTTAACCAAACCAAATAGAGTAGGGTTAAACTACATTTCCATTAAACCTATTTCCTTTGAGAAATAGGAATAAGAACATAAAGGACCCAAAAATTGGCAACAAAAATCCTGAATTTTAGAAAAGCAAAGTTTACCCTCTCCTATAACCTGTACATTAACCTTCTCATGCATGGTTTGTTTCCCATGCTAAGAAAACATTAATCTATATAACATATGACAGCTAGGAGCACACATAGTTACAAATTGCTAGCTATGACCTGTAAACCAATCAGTGGGGTTGCTACTTGAGTGATCAGCATGAGTACCAATCATGGTCATAATACAGGTATGTGGTTTGTTTGTAAACAATTTATTTCTCTGTGAAAAAAAAAAAAAAAACATTTACAGAGGACAGCACAATTTTAAAAATACTATATACTGTGGCGACATGGCTGTGCAAAATCATGTACCTGTATGTGATTTTGTGCACGCAGTGTAGGGCGCTCGCCACTCCAGCTGTGAGCCAGTCAGAGGGTCCGGCGGCCACCAATCGTTTACAGATCTGTCAATGGGAAAAGAGAGATCTTCTGTTTCAGCTAAGCTCTGTTTTCCTCCAGTGTAACACTCCACCCCACAGTTAGAAAGCATTCCCTAGGACACACTTAACTCCTTGATCGCCCCTTGATCGCCCCCTAGTGTTAATCTCTTCCCTGCCGGTGTCATTTATACAGGGATCAGTGCATATTTTTAGCACTGATCACTGTATTGGTGTCACTGGTCCCAAAAAGGTTTTACTCAGGGTCAGATATGTCCGCCACAATGTCTCAGTCCCGCTAAAAAACACTGATTGCCGCCATTACTGTCTTCCCAATCAGACTTTCTCCGGCAGGTGAATGGAAAGGGCAGATCCTCAGCAACAGTCCCCAACACATGGAATAATATGGCTCATATATGTTGGAAAAATGAAAAAAAACACTCCATAGTGAAGTACTGCAAAGATCGCAGGTTTAATAAAGGTTGGGTTGCACTTACAGTTAAGATGAAATAAAACAGCATGGGATAGACAGAAAGTGGCGTTTTGATCCGATCCAGTCCTGTCAGCTGGTCTCCGTGTGTGTGTGTGTGTATCTCCTCGTGAGCGTGATGACGTTCCACGCAAAATCCGGCCGTTCCTACGCACGTTTCGTTGTAAATGACATCGTCGGGGATTTGGCCTATATGCTGGAATGCAATTGTGGGTTCCAGTATATAGGCTGTACCTCACGACCTTTGAGTGTCCGGATCGGAGAACACGTGAATAATATCAAGACGGGTCTCAGAACCCACAGTGTCTCCAGACACTTTCGACAATGCCACAATAGGGATCCTAGATGCTTAAAATTTTGGGGGATCGAAAGGGTGGATCGACATTGGAGGGGGGGAATTATATCCATCATATTAGCCAGAGAGAATCTTATTGGATCGTAGAGGCTAAGGTTTTGATACCTGAAGGGTTAAATGTCGATTTTGACCTTAATCATTTTGGATAAATTAATTAACCCAATTTTTTGTTATTATTATGAATCATTTGATAGACAGTTTTATAAATTATATATATATATTAGATATTTTATATGATTCTTAATTTATATATTTGTATTTTTAGTGTTATGATATTCTTTATATTTTGTATTTTTAATGTTTGTAAATTCAAAGGTTTCGAAGGATAGCATAGGGTGATTTAATACTGAATTTATAATGAAATTGACAAATTATGTAGGTGTGATATTATTAGTAACCACATGATGACGAAATTCTAATCCTACAGGTTTAATTTGTATTTAGATCTCTACTACCTTTATATCTTTGTTTGCTGTGCAGAAATACACAGTGAATGTAGATTATACAATGAATTAAGTGTAGCTAAGTTTGCTTGCATGACTACCTGTTAATTTGGGTGAGAGTAGATATTAAGACCGGAGGTGGAGGGACTGTCACCCATTGTGGATTTTATCATCACTGGTGAAGGTTTTCTGGGACCTGTTTTCCACCGTCTCTCTGGACTTACACTCAATACTATTTATATTCATATTAAATTCTGGGACTTGCTATTTTATCAACTTTTTGGACTGCTCTAATTGCGCTGCACTTATATTCTGTTTTAACATTTGCCCTTGGAATTTTGTGATAATTCTTTTTAGTGTTCAGCTTGCATACGTGGGGGGTTGCATTTTATACTATTTCTCATAAATTTTTGCACTGATTGCGTTTTTTGCCTTTTATAAACAAAAAAAGACAGAACATTTTGATGAAAGAATTGTTTTTACTTTCTGCAATTAAACACATCCAATAATTTTAAATTTTATTTTAAATCAAATTTCTTCGTAAATTTAGGCCAATATGTATTCTACTACATATTTTTGGTAAAACAATCCAAATAAGCTAATACTGATTGGTTTACGTGAAAGTTATAGCATCTACAAACTATGGGACATATTTATGGAATGTGTATTTTTTTTATACTAGTGATGGTGGTGATTGCGATAGTATGGCAGTCAATCTGACACTAACTGACACTTTTGACACTTTGTGGGAACCAGTGACACTAATACAGTGATCAGTGCAAAAAAATATGCACTGTCACTGTACTAATGACCAGGGTTGCACTGATACCAATACTAGTATTATCATGTTTTTGAACCAATGAATAATACATTTTTGGTTTTGCATTTAATACTGCTTTAAAGAATCAGAGGGCAAACTGTATTAAAGTAAAATTTTGGTCAGCCATTCTTGTGATATATACACATCTTTGATAGGTAGAAATATCATGTTTTATCACTGTTAATCACTATTTGGTTCAGCATTATTCTTTCCTGGGTGGTTTTATTGTATTTTGAGTCAGATGTGCTAATTTAACAAGAGTGATGCTGTTATCTAATGAACAGACTGGAAGCTAAATTAATGAATCAGGAAGTGTGCCATCTGCCGGGCTTTGCAGTATAGAATACCCAGGGCTGGTGCAAGGATTTTTGACAAACTAGGCAAAACCAAATTTTGCCGCCCCCTGGCTCCACCCCTGGCCCCACCCCCTTTGCTTTGCCCATGTATACCCCACTTTTTAATGAAGCGTCCCTCAAATGCAGCCCACCAGCGCCCATCAAATGCAGCCTTACCAGCGCCCCTCAAATGGAGCCTACCAGTGCCCATCAAATGCAGCCTCACCATTGCCCATCAATGCAGCCTCACCATTGCCCATCAATGCAGCCTCACCAGCGCCCATCAATGCAGCTTTACCAGCGCCCATCAAATGCAGCCTCACCAGCGCCCATCAATGCAGCCTCACCAGCGCCCATCAATGCAGCCTACCAGCTTCCATCAATGCAGTCCACCAGTGCCCATCAATAAATGCTTGCTTGCTTCCATTCATTTGGGTATCAGGACACAGACACAGTCCTCTGCCGCCGCTGTGCCTTTGACACTATGTGAGAATGGTGCCCTAGGCAGCAGCGCGCCCTAGTCGACTTCCTAGTTTGCCTAGTGGTAGCAGCGGCCCTGAGAAAACCACAAGATTGGTCGACTAGAAATACATATGCTTTAGGAGGTAAAACAGCAAGCATGTACAGTATGTATCTCCTCTGTATATTTAGTTGTTTGGTTTAGGATTCTGCTCAAATCCCCCAAAAAATTATGTATTACAAGTATTTCAATGAAAAAAAAAAGAAATGTGAATATAAAAGTCCTTCGAAAGATATCTTAAATAGATATTTTCTATGTGTATTCACAAAGAAAATTGAGAAATGCAGCCAATGCTGCTTATGGAGGAAAAAGTGTGATAACAGCTAAACAAACTAACGATTAATAAAGTATCTGACTCACATATCATCCATCCTCAAGTACTAAAGAAATTAAGCTAAGCTATTGAAAGGCCACTATATATTACTTTTAAGACTCTCTTTTAACCAAGTCACTTCCACAAGACTGGGGCACTGTCATGGATCTGCCACTTAAGGGTTAATGGTGAAGACTGATTTCAGTGATTAACAGCAGGCTGCCCTATTTAAACACTTCAGCAGCACAGGGTCTTTGCTGCCTGATCTGCAGTTCTGACTTGGATCCTATCTGAGACCTGTTTGCTATCTGAAACCTGATTTGAACACTGAACTTGGCTTGTTTTGACTACTCTACCTGAAACCTGATTTGAACACCGAACCCGGCTTGTCTGACTCCTCTCATCTCTCCTATCCTGACCCGGCTCCGTTTGACCATGCGCCTGCTTGACTTCACTGCTGCCAGATCCACCTGCTTGTTTACCGACCATTCTTCAGTCATCTTTCTGCACGATCACCTGTTATGACCCGGCTTGTTTGACCCTGCTTTCCCGGTATACCTGAACTATTACTAACTTGTGCCGCTGTAGTCGCAGCTTCTGTGCGGGTCGCTGACCCATCCTACCTGAACTGTTACCAACTTGTGCCGCTGTAGTCGCAGCTTCTGTGCGGGTCGCTGACCTACTTGCCAGAGGTATTCGTCCACCTGCTTCTACACATCACCACCCGGCACTCCTACCCCTCTGTGCTCCGAGCCCGCTGTCCCATATCCAGTGGCTCGCGAACCAGAGTCGTAAGAGAGGCTACCCTGCATCAGACTCTACACACCAGGTTCGTTACAGGCACTACTATTCAAAAAATCCAAAAATAGAGGACTAGGAAATCATGCAATTGCTGACGTACCTCCTGGCAATATTTTCTGTGACACTGCCCAATTTGGTTGACAGCATAGTCTGCATATATATGAAAAAACTCTATAGTATCATTTCATACAGATTTTAGAATACAATATTTCTCATAATGGCATTTAAAGCCCAATTGAAGTAACAGAAATAGATATGCAGTCAAATAGGCATCACATAAGCAACTTCCATTTTTAATGGCTTTACAGAAGTGGTGCAAGGTGTCTAAATAAGACAGTATAATAAGTGCAGTGTAATAGGTTCCAGACCCATACATAATTGGTATGATACATCAACTTCCCATCTCTGCATATGAGTCTTTGTGAGGAAACTAGTGCTGAGGGGTATGACTTATCTCTGCCAGCACACATCACTGCAGTGTCAGGGTAGGAAACAGCCTTTTCAATGAAGGAAAATTTATTTTAAAGCATTTTCAAGCATAATTCAGTCAAAAATTCTAACATGTGTGGGTACAGGACTATAAAGAGATACAAGCAGGGTTGCTGATAGGGCAGTACAACCGGTTCTCCTGCACTAGGCCCGACCCCATTGGTTTCACAGGAGGGCCAGGGCAGCTTTATCATTGTCGTTTTTAATACAGCATTTTAAAATAGATCATCAGATCCAGCCAAGTTCCTAAGCTTGCAAGGTGTTAGATTACAGTCCGAATCAGAGAGCGGATAATTTTTCCATTTTAAAGTCCCTCCCGGCCGGCCACTCACTGCCTTTGCCTGGAGTGATCTACTTGCCTTTAGTAAGTACTGAGTAGGAAGGACTTAGAGGTTGCAAATGCCTGGTGCGAGGTGACAGAGAAGGGATGTCTCTGAGGGAACAGTACAAGGATCTCAATGCACAGGCAGATGGCACAACTGACATTTACGGCACTTCTGTATTGAAGGTAATGACAGATACAACACCTACTGTTGTAGGTGTACAGATATAACAAATACAACACCTACTGCAGTATTGTAGGCTACTAGTACTGCAGGTGGGAAGTCAGTGTAGGCAGCCATGGGACAGACAGCTATACAACACTTACTGTGCTTTGATCATCATCACGATTGCCTAAATATATTTTGGCAATGTTATCGCCCAACTATGGTCATGTGGCCATATATATGCAAAGATGTAACCCGCTCCATTCTCCACCCATTTCCTTACATGGTTGGGGATTAAAGGTCATATAGGCGAATTGGCCGGCTGACTCACCTTTTTTTTTTTTTTTTATCTCAAACAAAAGGTTTTTATTGAACCAAAATGACAGTACACGTAAAGAGCTCCAGAGCTCGAACATTACCCATGATCGCCGTGGCGCAGCACGTCCGTACATCAGAGAATAGGCACCCCACCAAAAGCATAAACATGAAATATGAGCCAAGGAAAAACAATAGTTACATTCATCCCGACACAGTCCACCTCCCCGTCAGACAGATCACAATTCCCCACATAGCCGCCCCCCCCACTACTGCCCGGCACCCCATATCCTGTGTAAGCCAGCCATTATTTTATCCGAGTCTAGAAATTCGCCCCCCCCCCTCCTCCCTAAAATAGACGGTCATACACCAAATCTATCGGGGCCAGACCTGGAGCATTGAGCCAAGGGGCCCATAGTTTTTCAAACTTGGAGCTAGACCCCCTATGTTGATAAACCACTTTTTCCAATCTTAATGTAACTCCCATCTGTGAGATCCATTCGTGTGCCGTGGGTGGCTCAGGGTCCTTCCAGTGTCTTAGAATCATCAATCGGGCCTGAAACAGTGCTCTACTAATAGCTTGCCCCGTAACCCCCTCCTCCAGCAGGGCGTCACCCACCCCCAGCAAACAGGGCTTGGGGTCCAGCGGTATCTGAACCTGGAAAGCCCCATTAAGTGTATCAATGACCTTTGTCCAATATAGATGTAGTTTCGGGCAGCGCCACAGGAGGTGAATAAGATCACCGTGATCTCTACTGCACCTAACACATGTTGGATCAACCCCCAACCCCATCCGTGCCAGCCTAGCCGGTGTGTAGTGTACTCTTAGAAGGACATAGAGTTGGGAAAGTCTGTGCGACACGTTCAGGGAGCACGTGGGAACCGCCTGCAAGGCCTCCTCCCACTGCCCCTCCTCAAACGTCCCCACATCCTGTTCCCACCGGGCCATCGCCCTCAAAGGGGCCCCCGGTAGAAAGAGATTCAGGAGCATGGCGTAACAACATGAGATGAAGCCTTTAAACTTGTCCACTCCGACCACATAGTTAAAGACCGATGCTGAGTCCAAGGACCAGACATCGGCCTGCCCCTGAGCATCAACAGCGTGTTTAAGTTGCAAGTAATAAAAATGCATAGAGGCCGGCAATCTAAAGTCTGTCCTGAGCTCCTGAAAGGGTCTAAGCCTACCCCCCCTAATCACGTGGGTCATGAGGGAGATTCCATATTGTTTCCACTTTAAGCCATAAGGCAGCTTAGCTAGTTCTTGATAATACTGATTATCCCAGATAGGGCTGTATTTTGTGAACCCCGTCACCCCCTGGAGCATCCTAACCTTGTTCCAAGTCTTCTGCATGAGGGCATACGTGGGGAAAAGCTTGTTGGACTTTGTGTAACGTAGCGCCTCCAAGCCCTCCGCCACCTCCCCCCGTGGTGAACCGCAATAGCCGGACTGATGAGTCCTGCAAATTCAGCTCCCTGTCCCGCTCCGTACCTACCACTCTTGCGATGTGCTGCATCTGAGAGGCCAGGTAGTACAGCCAAGGATTGGGCAATGCAAGCCCACCAGCATCCTTTGGCCGTTGGAGTTGTTCCAGCTTGATCCTAGGTGGTTTAGCGAGCCATATGAGTGAACGGAAGACCGAGTTAATAATTCTAAACTTTTTGAGAGGGATGACTATCGGGGAATTATGCAGTACGTACAGCAGCTGTGGCATAAGTATCATCTTTATCAAGTTTACTCTACCTACGGGGGAGAGTTTCAGCCTACTCCACATCTTTACCCGATCACGGCAACGGTTAATCAAGGGGGTGAGGTTGAGAGCAACGTACTCCAACAAACATGCCGTAACCTGAATCCCAAGGTAGCGAAATGACCCGGAGACAGGAATGTCCTGCAGGGTCGACGGGGCCAGAGAGGGGTCGCAATCAAGCAGTAGGAGGGAGGACTTGGTCCAATTAATTACCAAGCCCGAATATTCACCAAATCTCCTGACAACAGTCATTGCCTCCGACAGCGATGCAGAAGTATCGCCTAGGAGAAGCATAGTGTCATCTGCATACAACATTATCTTCTCGTGGAGATCGCCGTATTGAAATCCCTGGATTGAGGGGTTCGTCCTGATCAGGGCAGCCAGGGGCTCTATGGCTAAGGCAAACAGGAGAGGGGATAGGGGGCACCCCTGACGTGTACCCCTATGTAGGTTAAAAGTGTGTGAAATCCTACCTCCCTCCCGTATGGCCGCCACAGGGGACGAGTACAAAAGCTGGACCCACGCAATAAAGCCGTCTCCGAACCCAAATCTCCGCATCACCGCCCACAAATACTCCCACTCGACACTATCAAATGCCTTGTGGGCATCCAAGGATAGTAGCGCTCTATCACCCGCATTATCCGCCCGGGACTGGATATTTAAAAAGAGTCTCCTCAGGTTTATGGCCGTCGACTTTTGGGGCATGAAGCCTGATTGGTCAGAGTGGATTATGGTGGAAATTACACTATTCAATCTCACGGCCAGGACTTTAGCAAGGATCTTAATATCATTTTGTAGTAGGGAGATCGGTCTATATGACCCAGGGTCAAGAGGGTCCTTATCTGGCTTCAGAATTAAAACTATATTTGCTCTAGACATAGATTGTGGAAGCGTGCCGGCCTCCTTTGCATTATTAAACACTCTCAGAAGTTGCGGAAGTATTGTTTCCCCATATTGCTTGTATACCTCAGCTGGGAGGCCGTCATCCCCAGGGGCCTTCGAGTTGGGGAACAGACTGGTCGCCGCCTGCAGCTCCCCCAAAGACAGGGGGGCGTCAAGCATCTTCCTATTGGAGGCAGACAGGGCTGGTAGCCGGACCGGGTCCAGGTATTCGGCCAGGGAATCAAGCGTGTACGCTTGGTGAGATTCATAGAGCTGGGAGTAGAAACCCACAAGCTCCGTGAGGATTTGATCTGGGGAGTTAGTCACCCCGCCAGCGCGGGTGCGCAGTGCCCCAATGGAGGGGGACATCTGTTGGGAGTGGGCAATAGTTGCCAGCATGCGACCAGTGTGCTCGCCCTCCTCGTAATACGCCGCCCTCTGAAAGAAACGTTTCCTCTCCGCCCCCGAGGACGTGACCTGGTACAGCGCATCCTGCGCCGAGAGCCACGCCATCCTGTTAGTCTCGGACGGATCTGCAATAAAGGCATCCTCTAAGTTACCGGCCATCAGCTCCACCCCCTCCCTCTGGGTATTTGTTTGCCTTTTAATGGCCTGGATCTCTGTGATAAACTGACCTCGCAGGACGGCCTTAAAGGCCTCCCACGACACCGCTATATTTTCCGAGTCAGCATGAATTCTCCAAAACTCTGAGATACAGGACTCCACACGCTCATGGGATGGGAAAAGATTCAGCCAAAAAGCGTTCATCTTCCACGGGGCCTTAGCCCCCGCAGAAGGGGGACGCACATCCAAGGAGGCAATCAACGGCGAATGATCCGACACACTTCTCGGAGCATACGCCACCTCCGAGATGTATCGCTCTGCCACGTGTGAGCAGAGGCATAGGTCAATCCTAGACAGCGAGGAGTAACTCTTGGAAAAACAAGAAAACTGCTTGACCCCCGGGTTCCTAGCTCTCCACGGGTCTCTCCACCCCACCTCCTCCATGAACTTTCTCAGAACGGTGCGACCCGCAACCCTCCCCCCTCCTCGCGACGGATGTTTGTCAAGCAGGGGGTCCGTGCAGCAGTTGAAGTCCCCAAAGGCGTACAATGGCACCTCCGGGAACCGCACCTGAAACTCCACCAACGCCCTCAATACCTGGTTATTATATGGGGGGGTATGTACACAAATGCAAGAATACACTTGAAATTAAACAGCTTACATAGCAAAAATATGTATCTACCCTCTACATCAACCACAGAGCAGAGCTCCTCGTACACTATAGCGCTGTGAATCAGCACACTCACCCCCCTGGAGTATGAAGTGTGAGTGGAGTGGTAACCCCTACCCACCCACCGATAGTTCAAACAGGACTCAGAGTCAGCAGTGAGATGGGTCTCCTGCAGGGCACAAATGGCCGGGAGCCTTTTTCTCATCAGGGTTGATACCATAGTTCGTTTCAGAGGGTCCTGCAGCCCCCTAACATTCCACGAAAATATCGTGACCGCTGCCATCAAGGGGGGACAAACACGTGATCATCAGGGGAAAACCCGCCACCCACATATCCGCCCACCTCCCTCCAAATGGCACCGGATGCGTTGGTAGTCTGAGGTGTGGACCGGCATAGAACAGGTAACTGGGTAGTAAAGAGAATTGGGTGTCCACTCAGTAGATAAAAAGGGAAATCCGCTCTGGAGCAGTCCATTGCATAGCAATACCTTGGATCGCGCAACAGTGCGCTGACTGAGCATGTGGTACTCAGCTGAGGCAGACAAGCGACCCATACAGGCCGGGCATCCCTCAGCATGGGCACCTGTCGTTGATTCAACCTCTCGGGAGCCAACGGGCAATCCCAACTTTTCCGGAGATAACCGGTCCCACCAACCTGCAACTGGGCCATCCAGTGTGGCAACATAGTCACTAGCCAACAACGTTGAAAGCATTGGCAGGAATAATTGCATTTCCGAACTCACATTTTATGTAGCAAATCATTGTCTGTTTCCGGCAGGTTCCTCGGCCGAGGAAGAAAAAAGGGAACGTGAAGATGAGAAAAAAAAGACATTTTTCAAGGCAACTCCGCTAGTGGACTTCAGATGATCCCATCTTCCAGTTCAGGAGGCCTCCGGGCCTGGCGCAGCGCACCCTCATTAGCATCGAGCCAATCCGAGGCCCCGGCAGGATGTTCAAAGAAGTGGGCTTGCCCCCTCAGGATGATTCTGAGTTTCGCCGGGTAGAGCATTGCATACGGCGCCTGTAGTTTCTGCAGACGCTTTTTAATTTCAGTGAAGCGTGCCCGGCTTTTCTGGACTGCAGCAGAGAAGTCTGGATAAAATGAGACCCTTGTGCCATTAAACTGGATATTCCTCTTTTCCCTGGCCATCCTCAGTATAATTTCACGGTCTCTATAGTTCAGCATCCGGGCTAGTATCGGGCGGGGGGGATTACCCGGTGGGAGGGGCCTAGCCGGTATTCTGTGGGCCCTCTCGACTGCATATAGGTGTGTGAAAGCATCCTTTCCGAACACATCCATCATCCACCGTTCCACGAATTGCGTGGGGTCACGACCCTCCACTTTTTCTGGCAACCCCACTATACGCACATTATTGCGCCTGAGACGGTTTTCAAAATCTTCTGCCCTTGCGTCCACAGCCCTAGCAAGCCGTGCTGCGGACTGGGCATCTCTAGTCAGCGGGGGAAGCTTATCCTCCAGGTCGCTGATCCTGCTCTCAGCTGCAGTAGTTCTCTCCCTTATCTTCTGGATGTCCTGCCTGATCAGACCGACCTCCTCCTCCAGGCTCCCAAAGCGTGCCTGGAGGGTATTCACAGATGCTGTGCACTTGTTTATGGCCTTCAATATTGCAGCTAATGTGGGTTGCTCTCCCCCCTCAGGCTCAGAATCATCATCCTCCTGCAAGTCAGGGCCGTTCTGGGTCTGCTCAAACATGGCGCCGGCTCCCTGTACACTCTCCCTCTCCTCCATGTCTCTATCTCCAGGGGCAGCACAGTCATCCAGGGGCTGCAGCTCGCCCATGCCCGCCTTTCCTGTCATTTTCAGGGCATAATATCTCATGTCTCTGGGGGGCTCCCCGGGCTGTTTTTCAGAGCCTTTGGGATGTTTACTCACCCCCTCCTTAGGCTTGTCTCCCGCTCGCGCCTTCTGTGCTGATGGCGGAGCGGCGCCATGTTGGGAATCCTGCCTCGCGGTCTCTCCCTTCTGTCCACGGGTCATCATGCCCCCTGGAAGCCGCGGATCGTCAGCCAGGTAGTGAGGGAACGTTCCCCACGCAGGATGCCGAAAAAACGGGTCGTTTCGATGGCCGGAAACCGGATCAGTGAAGGATCAGTGCGGGAGCTCTGTGAAGAAGCGACTGCTCACATGCCGCGCTGGCCACGCCCCCCGGCTGACTCACCTTAAGTTTGGATCAAACACTGAGCTCATGTCTATCCAGGAACTGTTCTTTTTTTGTTCCCAACTACTGTATAAAGCAATCAGAATGATCTACCTGAAACAAGGAAGTCTGTTAGGGTACCTAACCAATTTTGGTGATAATAGATGAAATTTGGGAAACAGTAAATCGATATTTATTTGCGGAAAGGGAAAGAGATCAGATTGATAAATAAAAAAGTGATTCATGTAAATTAATATAAAATGCTTCTCCGGCCATGATCACTGTTAGGGTGGCAATAAACAGACACATCCTAAGAAACATTGTAAATGTAACAGAGAGCATAGTGTAGCATGCTCAAAAAAATCTTTACTTGTTTAGAAGTTGGCTCTGATGAAGAGTTGCTGCCTCAAAACGCATTATCAGTATATTAGAGGTTGGGCTACGAATGAAGCACTAATGGATGAATGAATGAAAGCATTTGAGGATGAGATGTTCTTTATGGAAATTATGTGAGAAGAGTGTATCTATATCACTTTTATGAGTTCGATAAATGTATTTTAAGGATGTTTTTTTTTGAGGATCTCACACTATGCCAGCGTGTTCCGTTTCATTTATGCCGCGTACACACGATCGTTTTTCGGCATGAAAAAAAAATCGTTTTTCAGCATGTCCAAAAAACTAAGTTTTTCCAACTTCATCATTAAAACGACGTTGCCCACACACCATCGTTTTTGAAAAATGATGAACAAAGCGCGGTGACGTACAACACGTAGGATGGCACTCTAAAGGGGAAGTTCTATTCGCCTTTGGGCTGCTTTTGGCTGATTCCTTGTTAGTAAAAGACGATTCACGCCTTTTTGTCTATTACAGCGTGATGAATGTGCTTACTCCATTATGAATGGTAGTTTTACCAGAACGAGCGCTCCCATCTCATAACTTGCTTCTGGGCATGCGTGGGTTTAAAACATCGTTTTTGCCCACACACGATCATTTTTAACAACACAAAAACTACATTTTAAAAAACGACGTGAAAAAATGCAGCATGTTCGAATTTTTTTGGGGTCGTTTTTCAGAAGCCAAAAAACGATGTGAAGCCCACACACAATCATTTTAAATGACGTTTTTAAAAACGTTGTTTTTTTTCATGCCGAAAAACGACCGTGTGTACGCGGCATTAGAGTTTTATTGATTAAAATATTCAGTATGTAAACCCAAACATGAACATTTCATATACGCTTTAACATATTATTTCAAATCTTCCGTTTTTATTAAAATCATACCTGGCAATGTGTTGAAACTGATTCTTGCAGTTTACATTGGAAATCCGTGTGAAAAGCAAAAAAAGCAAAACAGGAGCACAATTGAGAAAATAAACTACTCTCAATAGATGGAGATTACAAGAAGTTGTTGCAACACACTTATTATGCAGGAAACCTGCCTAAAGAAATGTGATGCAGCCATAGCTGGAGTTTGAACACCTTTGTGATGAATAAAAGTTGGAAAAAACTGAGCAGGGACAGTGTTACATTATACAACGTTTTTAAAGTATACAGTAGCTAAAGTCTTTAATTTTTTTTTTTTCTAAAAGTTAAATTTCTTATTGATTATTAGAAAAAAATCAAAATCCCATTAAATTGACTGTGTGTCAGTGCCATATACTGTATATCATAACTAACACATATGTGGGATCCCTCCTTAAAAAAGATATTCATTTTATTGAAAATGTTGGTTAGCAAGCCTACAAAAGGCACATGTGCTTCCAGTTAAACTTCTCACAATTCCTGGGCATTCAAATTCATTAAAGATATGAAACGTTTTTTTTTTTGCATTTGATCATAATAAAATGACATGTAAATGATAGTAATTTTTGACAAAACAAATTAGGTTAAAACTAAGCAAATCTTCTGTGTAAAAAATGCTCTTTAGAACTGATATAATCTTTTGTATATTTTCATTAATAATGACACCCCAGTATACAATTTATAGACAGAAATCAACTCAACATTGTTAATTTTGTTTAACTGGTAAGCAATGATAGTTTTTTTTTTTTTTAAAGTAAAACACGGGATGTTCAGTTTACCTTACAGTAACCTTTCAAAGTCATTTTGCATTAGCTGGGAAATTTACAAATTTCCCTGTTCACATAGACGTTCCAGAAGAGTGAATCTATCATAATAATCTAACTTGCTTTGTGTAAAGACTTCTAAATTGAAAATGATGCATATAGAAACTTTCTGCAGTCATGGTTCCTTTATGTAATACTGCCACCATCTGGTTTAGCTCAAAATAAGATTTCTGTTGAAAAGTAAAGGCACAAACTCTTATTACAGATTTTTAAAGTGCAGCAACTTTAATTTTTTAAAGCTGAACCCCAGAAAAAAAAAATATATACATTGCAGTTATGTATTTATAATCATCACAAAAATATATGTATTTCTAAACACACCTAGATAAGCGTGTATCTGAATTTGTTTTAAAACCAGCCTTTGTAACTCACTCTCTGGCCCTGGTATGTCTGAAAAAACTGTCTGAGTTCCTTTGGATTCTTTGGCAAGTAAATAGTTTACATATATGACATGTTTCAGAAATTTATTTCGATTATTTTTGAGCTCAGATATTCACAAAAAAGGTCCAATTCCAAGACAAAACTCTATATTGAGTTGAGTGACTTTAATTCTAGACATTGGTCATCAAGAAATAATGTGGTCACAAATTATAATCTGGAGAATGTGTTATTTTCACCTAATATACATTCAGATTATTGTAATATTGTGTGTATTCTTAGGCTTGGTTTTGCTACTGTACATACATAATCAATCCACGAGAAGATTTTTCATTTTACAAGTACATTATTCTCATGATCAAATATGTATCAGCATCTTAATCAATCAGAAAAAAAAAAAGTAAGAACTTGACACGAGAATCTGCATTCACAATTCAAACTACAGTTTTATTGACACACAAAGCATAAAAAACGTTAAAAGGTACTGTATGTATGCTTTGTGTGTTAATAAAACTGTATTTTGCACCATGTGTACAGATTCTTGGATCAAGTCCTCATCATGTTTATTTTTTCTGATTGATTAGTATACTGACACATGAAAAGTAGCCACAATAACAACCATTCTATAAATACATATGGTCATATCTCCCAATGA
This sequence comes from Rana temporaria, assembly GCF_905171775.1. Classification (NCBI taxonomy): domain Eukaryota; kingdom Metazoa; phylum Chordata; class Amphibia; order Anura; family Ranidae; genus Rana; species Rana temporaria. The sequence continues at coordinate 272,114,633 of NC_053493.1, forward strand.
TGTATGTTTATGCAGACAAGAGGATGAAGTACACCCATACACTTCCAGTTTCACTTTATTTAGTAAGGAAACTCTAGCAATTAGCCCAAATGATCCAGCACTTTGCCTAAGAACAGTCCTTTGTAGAGGTAGAGGTTTAGCATGCTCTGTTGGTGTCCATAGACATGAGGGGGCAGATCCACAAAAGGATTTTAAATTTCCCGTTTTCACAAAACAAGATACGACGGCATCTGGGATCGATCCGACAGGCGTACGTCTTAGTACGCCGTCGGATCTTAGATGCAATATGTCGGCGGCCGCTAGGTGGCGTTTCCGTCGATTTCCGCGTTGAGTATGTAAATTAGCTTTTTACGGCGATCCACGAATGTACGTCCGGCCGGTGCATTTTTTTACGTCGTTTTCATTCAACTTTTTCCGGCGTATAGTTAAAGCTGCTGTTATGAGGCGTGCTCAATGTTAAGTATGGCCGTCGTTCCCGCGTTAAATTTTTTTTTCCGGGTTAATTTCGAGCATGTGCACTGGGATACCCCCACCGACGGCGCATGCGCAGTTAAAAAACGTTGTTTACGTCGGGTCACGACGTATTGACATAAAACACGCCACCATTACATCCATTTGAATTCCGCGCCCTTACGCCGCCAAAGATACACTACGCCGCCGTAACTTACGGCGCAAATTCTTTGTGGATTCGAAAAAAAAAAGTTGCGGCGGCGTAGTGTATCTTAGATACGCTGCGCCCAGGTACGTGGATCTACCCCGATGAGTTTTTCTCTATTTAGCCAAAAACAATACAACATTTAAACGTAAAGTTTAAAAGAAACCATTAGAAAATGTATGTTATTAATTTTAAAATACTTATGTGATGTTCTACTTTGCTGTTAGTTCTTGATTGGAGAAGAGCTTGGGCGTCCTCCAAAGTGACCTCTACCAAAACATCCAACTTGACTAAATATGGACATGGGTCCATATAAGGGCACTGATATTTCCAGCATCCCATCCCTTCTGTATATATACTGCTGGGCAATGAGTGACTTTGATGCAACTTTGATCTGACTTTACATTCTCTGGACCAAAGTCGCACCAAAGTAGTGCAGGCACCTTTTCAAAGATGGTATTTGGGAATCAAAATAAGATTTTTGTTGAACAGTAAAGGCACAAATAACAACCATTCTATAAATATGTATGGTCAGATCTCCCAATGATGTATGTTTATGCAGACAAGAGGATGAAGTACACCCATACAGCATAATAGTATTTCGTAATGTTGTGTATACTAAGCCCACCCCAGATGCAAAGGAGTGGGTTTAGGGGGTTTAAGTTTGCCACAAATAAATTGTGAGGCCCTATGTTGTAAGATGCATGAGAAGTAGGATGGAACTTGTATTAGTAGTACCCTAAAAAGATATAGTATTTTGGGAAGGCTAGACATCTTGACTACCGTAATTCCGCCCATCCATGCTAGTGGTAGAGAGAACCATTTTGTCATTAGATTGGTAAGATGAGATAGCATGGGAGGTAATTAGCTACATAGAGTTCTGCAGGGTTTGCATTAAACTTAAAACCCAAGTAGGAGATTTGGGAGGTAGTCCAGGTAAAATGAATGAATGAATGAATGAAAAACTTATATAGCGCGGCACATGCAAACTGAATCGCCTCTGGGCGCTTGATGTTTCGTGTCTCATGACATCAAAAGAGCAGAGTTTTAATCTGTCTTCTGAAAGTCAGGTGGTTTTCCTCCAACCGAACTCTGGTTGGTAAAGCGTTCCATAGTCTCGGACCTTGAAAAGCAAACCTTCTTTCTCCTTTGGACTTGTATTTGGTTTTTGGCACCTTGACCAGATTTTGGTCAGTGGATCGCAGAACGCGATTAGAATTGTGAGGTTCAATCTTGTCGCAAAGATATTGCGGCGCCTTCCCATGGATGCACTTATGTGTCAGGCAGAGTGCTTTAAATACAATTCTGTCTTTTACTGGCAACCAGTGAAGGGTTCTCAGCGAAGGTGAGATTGATTCCCATGTCCTTTTCCCAGTCACCAGTCTGGCGGCCGTATTCTGTACGACTTGCAGACGAGCGATTTGGTACTTTGGGAGCCCGAGGTAAAGGGCATTTGCATAGTCCAGTCTGGAATTCACGATTGTTCCCACCACGACTGCTACGTCTTCTTTGGGGATAAATGGAATAAGTCTGCGTAGTAGGTGCAACAAATGGTGCGATTCGCTGACTACTGACCCTATTTGTGCGTCCATTGTCATGAAGGTGTCAAAAATGACTCCTAGACTTTTGACTTTGGAGCTAGGGGTGATGCTTTGGCCCAGAATGGGCAGCGGTGTCCAGGTTGTTGCCAGTTGACTCTTTCGGCTGGCGTGAAACATAAGAAGTTCTGTTTTGGAACTGTTGAGTTTAAGATAACTCTTAGTCATCCAGTTTTCTATCGAAGAGAGACATTTCTCTAAACTGAGATGATGATCCTTTTTGTTGCAGATGCGAAAATACAATTGCGTATCGTCTGCATAAGAGTGATAAAGTAGTTCTTGGCTACTGATAATATCAAAGAGAGGGCGAAGATAGATGTTGAACAGTACCGGTGACAGGGGGGATCCTTGGGGGACTCCACATGGCACCGTGCATTTTTCCGACGTGAAAGATCCCAGTTTCACTGTTTGTGATCGGTTTTCAAGAAAGGAGGAAAACCATGGTAAATCACCTTTTGCGATTCTGGCTACCTCGGCCAGTCGCATCAGTAACATTTTGTGGTCTACTGTGTCAAAGGCTGCGCTTAGGTCTAGCAGAACCAGGAGACAGGATTCTCCCTCGTCTGCGGCCTCGAGGGCATCGTCCCATATTTTGAGTAAGGCCATTTCTGTCCCGTGTCCGGGACGGAAACCTGATTGAAATGGATCGAGTAGATTGTGGGTATCCAGATGCTGTTGCAGCTGTTGTACCACTATTTTCTCCATTATCTTGGAGAGAATATTTAGGCCTGTTATGGGGCGGCGGTGAGTTGGGTCCTTGGGTTTTTTCAAGATGGGCAGGATTGTGCCCTCTTTCAGCAGGGATGGCACTTTGCCTTCCTTAAATGACTGATTTATAAGCTGTGTGATGGGAGGCGCCAGAATGTCGGCGCATGGGGGCGCATGCGCGGCGCGACGCTGATGAGACGTGCTTAGTCTCAGCTCCGCAGCACCCGGTCTCCTAGAAGCCGTTTCCCCAGGGCTATTTCGCTCGTTCCTCCACCAAATACATCAGCACCCCTGCGGGAACACGGGGTGCATGCCTGGCACTAAGAAGAAGCCCAAACGGAGTCAGCAACACACTTTGACCAACTTTCTCCTAGCCATGGAGCAGAGAACCGGGAAGACTTCACAAAATGGCGCTGGCGGCAGCAGCATGTGGGGAGTAGGTGAAATCATCTCACAGCCCTCTAAGGGCCCTGACAACCGTGAGTACAACTCCCCTCTCTCTAAAGCCGATCTAGATGAGAGTCTCTCACTGATTTTTGATAAATTAGTGGAAAAAATAGAGAAAGAGGTTCACAAATCCACTGCTGCTCTTTCCCATGAGATTGCCAGTATTGGGGGCCGCACAGACTTATTGGAGACTAAGCATGATGAATTGTCCCTGGCGCATAATGACTTGAGAAAAGATTATGAAAATCTGGCAGATAATTTTGCATTTATGCAGGCTCAGGTTGAGGACTTGGACAACAGAAATCGCCGCCAAAATATTAGAATACGCGGTATTCCAGAATCCATTACTGATTTATTGCCTGCAGTGTCAAAAATTTTCCATGATCTTGTTCCAGAGAAGCAAATGTCAGCTTTTGCCTGTGATAGGATACATAGGGCTCTCCGTCCTAAACCCACACCAGAAAATCCTCCTAGGGATATCATCATGTGTATGAAGGATTTCCTGGTGAAAGAGGACATTATGCGGGCCTCTAGAAACACCCCCAACATCTCCTTTGAGGGCAAGAGGATTCAGATCTATCCAGACATCTCCCCTGCTACATTAGACAGAAGACGCAGGATGAAGGAAGTTACCTCGGTCCTGCAATCCGCCAGGATAAGATACCGCTGGGGATTCCCCTTTAAACTCACTATCCCCCATAATGGATCCACATATACAGTCTATAATGTGATCGAGGGGAAAGAGCTCCTGATAAAATTAGGTCTTCTGCCTAATGAACCACATCCCAGACTCCCTGCAACCCCAAGACCCTCGCCGATCTGGTCTACCCCTTCCAACAGACGCAGCCAGAGAGATCAGAGAAGATTGTTCAACCCCCTCCATAATTAGTCTACCTGAACTCTAAGGGATTACAACAAGTCATTACTACACTGTTTGCACTATGATGTCTAACATAGCGGATATCTCCACCCTCAATTTGAACTCACACGGTTCTTTAACTCTCAGAGAGTTTTGAGGTAACCCTCCTGCCAAATAATCTGCAAGGGAATAAAAGACTGCCTGGACTTCCGCACATCAACCCCTTGTCACTATTGTGAACACTCACTTTATGGGTTTATTACTATTCTTTATTTTTATTTTCTTATATTTTTCACCCCCCCATCGGAACTGCCCCCTCAACTCAGGAAGGTTTCTCCACTAGCCCTAAAGAAAGCATTCTATGAGTGCTCTTCTTCTGACTCAATGCCTACATAGGCAATTTAGCATGCATCACTTGATACTACTTGAAAAAATGTGTGTTGCTGTACTTTAAAATTTAAAATTTCCATGCACTAATATGCTGATTACTATTTTCATGTTACAACCTGTTACTCATGACCGGGTGCGTCCGCCGTTGTTGGATTGACCCCACTCCTGCCTCGGTTTTCGTTCGGATCACCACTCCATGATGGTCCGCCCGAACCTGAAGCGGGTACAGGACAACCTTTTTTTGTCCTTTAGTTTTTTTTTCTTATTTTTCTGCTATTTTTTGAAGAAGCTCTTACCCAAGATAGGCAGTTGGTCTCCTGCCTCAAGGTCCTTGGGTTTTTTCAGGATAGCAATGTTATGCTGTTCTCCATTTAAAAAAATTAGTATGTTATCTTTATGCATAGAGTATAAGTATCCTCGTTATTTCTCATTATCAGTTGTACACATCCAGTATGATCTCCACCTATATACCCTCGATAGACTATTCCATACTATGGAGGTTATATACCATGGTGATTATCGCGCATGGTCGTTACACTTTATGTTTAAGTACCTTTCTCTGTATTCAGATAATGTTCTCTTCTTGCAATTTTCTACCCTTATCTTTTATCAGATAACGGATCATAGTAATGTTCAGTTGATAGGCTGCTATAACTCTCATTATGGGTCTTAGGATTCTATCACACAATACTAATGGGTTTAACTCCCCCCATAAGCGCAAAAAGGCTTTCCAACAATATAAAAAACTGGGGGCAGATATTATCCTTCTTCAAGAGACCCACTTTGCAACCTCTAATCACCCTAAATATTTCCATAAACACTACAACCAAAATTATTTTACCACCTCTGCTAACAAAACCAAAGGTGTCGCTATCTTTATACGCAATTCTCTGATCTTTGATGTACAACATGTGTTTAGAGACCCTGAAAGTAGATACATCATCCTCAAGGGATGCATTAATAACAAAGAAATCACTATAGCATCTGTGTATGCCCCGAATGATACCCACACCTCTTTTTTTATTAAATTTTTCGAAACCCTTGATAAATATCACTCCCCTCATATGCTGATAGGCGGGGACTTTAATCTTGCTGCGCATCCAATCCTTGACAGAAGTATAGTTTCTCCACACACTAAATCATTCTCCAAGACTATCAACCGGTTAACTAACAAAATGCAACTAATTGACACCTGGAGAGCTCACAACTCAGGTATTAGGGCCTACACCTTTTACTCTCACCCACATGATTGTTATGCCAGACTTGACTATATCTTTTCTACCCCTATTCTCCTCGCCAACTCTTCTCAAGCCCAGATCCATCCTTGCCCATGGTCAGATCATAACATTTGTACCTTCTCCACCACATATATTGGACTTGCTCCCTCCCAATACAACTGGCGTTTTAATGACTCCCTGCTATCTGACCCCATTATCAAGACTACCATTTCCTCACATATAGAAAACTATTTCTCTGACAACATAAACGGTGAAACCCCGCCCACCTCGATCTGGATTGCCCATAAGGCAGTCTTGAGGGGACATATTATCAGTATAGCGGCAGCCCGGAACAGGGAAAGACAGGCAGACATCAAGCGCCTTACCAACGAGCTTCACCATCTTTACATTAAATTACACCACTCAGTGGACCCTATTATTACCCAACAAATTCAAGACAAACGAAAATCCTTAGATCTACTCCTCTCCACCAAAGTTGAAAGGTCCCTTAGATTCTCCAAAGCCAAATATATGCTTCACTGCAACTCCCACTCTGCGATGTTCGCACGAAAACTCAAACAAGAATCTAACCCAACCCACTTATACAAACTTAGAGACAACAACGGTAATATAGTTTCCCACCCACAAAAGGTGATGGATATATTCACCTCTTTCTATCAAAACCTTATGTCTGATCCCAACACCCCCCCAGGTGCTGCTGCTAAGTCCTGGCTCGACAACATTCACCTTCCTTTTTTAAATCAAGACCACCTAGATTCCCTTAATGTCCCATGCACAATTGATGAAGTTACTCAAATAATCAAATCACTCAAATCCTCTACAGCACCCGGTCCAGACGGCTACACCTCCCTATATTATAAAAAATACGCCCCTACTCTCGCCCCCCACCTAAAGAACCTTTTCAACCACGTTTTGGAGGGCAATGATTTCCCAAGGGAAATGTTGCTGGCAAACCTGTCCCTTATTCCCAAACCCAATAAGGACCACTCACTCCCCCAAAATTTCCGCCCTATTTCGGTCTTAAACAACGATCTTAAGATCTTTGGCAGAATCTTAGCAGATAGACTTGCCAAAGTTATATCCCCTTTAGTACATATTGACCAATCAGGATTTATCCCCAACAGACAAATTACAGATAACATCAGACTTGTTACCAACATTGTTCAGGATGCGAATCTACACTCAAACCAAGCCTGTCTGCTTAGCCTTGATATCCATAAGGCGTTCGACAGCGTAAGCTGGTCATATTTAAATTATTTATTACCCAGATATGGAATCTCTGGGGCATTTTTACAGGGGTTTAATGCGCTATATAACTCCCCTCAAACTCGCATCCGGATACCTGGTATCAACTCTGACTTTTTCCCCCTGGGTAGGGGAACTAGGCAGGGTTGCCCCTTGTCCCCTCTTCTCTTCGCCCTTGCTATTGAACCCCTTGCACAGGCCATTAGAACCAACTCAGATATAAAGGGCTACACTAAAGACCACAAAGAATACAAAATCAGTTTATACGCTGATGATGCGCTGATATATCTTACAAACCCTCACACCTCCATTCCAGTTCTTCTCAAAGAATTAGATCTTTTTCATAAAATCTCTGGGCTTAAAATTAACCTAAACAAATGCTCCGCACTACCCATCAACATCCCCCCAATTGCACTAAATCTTCTCCAGGCAAACTTCCCCTTCACATGGATGTCATCATCAATTAAATACCTAGGTATAAATGTCACCCCTTTACATAATAGTCTTTTCAAAGCCAACTACACCCCCCTATTTGCCCGCATTACCTCTCTATTGAACACTTGGTCCTCCTTTCATATTTCCTTCCTGGGCAGAGTCTGTGCGGTCAAGATGAGTATCCTCCCTAAATTACTGTACTACTTTCGTACGCTACCGATTAATATCCCCAAATCCAAACTAGAGGCCCTGCAGAGAATTATTAATAAATTTATATGGGCCGATAAAAGACCGAGATATAGTTATGCTTTACAATTCAGAAATCAATCCAAGGGTGGTTTGGGTCTACCCAATCTGTGGAAATATTTCCTGGCTGCCAGACTCTCCCAGATCTCTCAATGGTTTTCCCCTGACAGGAATATCCCTTGGATTAACTTTGAGACTCTATCTATTCGCCCTCTACATCTACAGGGTATACTCTGGTCCAAATATGTCCTCTACCGCGACCTCATTAGACGCAACATCATAGTGGCTCATGCATACAAGCTATGGCAAAACAACAGAGACACTTTCTCACTGGCCTCAGATGTCTCCCCACTCACCTCCTTTTTGGGAGATTCCAGATTCCCCCTTGCATACAAGGACAACCAATCATTTTCCGTGTGGGTTGAACAGGGACTCACTACTTTGGGTTCACTTCAATCCAGATGGAGATTTGTACCTTTCGTCTCCCTTCAGAGAGACTTTAATCTTCCTCCCACAGAATTGGAGAGATATCTACTGATCAAATCTTTTTTTCAAACACACTTTTCTATCTCCACAAACCCCACTATCACCATATTCGAGAGAATATGCAAATCACTTTCCAGGGATAGAGGGATGATCTCTAGAATTTACAACTACCTTAATGATTTCTCTTCCCCGGAAAAAACACAACCCATGTTACACTGGGAATCTGACCTGAACATTGATCTCTCTCCTGATACCTGGCACACCATGACAGATAATCTTCGCAAAAGCAACAGAGCAGTATCCTTCAGAGAAACCCCAACCAAACTATTCACAAGATGGTATCTCACCCCGTCCAAAATCAATACATTTTACCCCTCAGTGTCTCCAGATTGCTTTAGGGGCTGCCAACTAGAAGGCACCTTACTACACATTTTTTGGAGCTGCCCACATCTCTCACAAGTCTGGAGGGAAGTTACTAAAAGAATTGAAGAATCCTCCAAACAAAAAATCTCCCTCACCCCCCAGATATGCCTTCTATATAGTGATGTCCCTGACATCCCTCTCCCCTGCACCAGACTCCTTCACTCGCTTTGCAGCTCAGTGCAGTGGATGATAGCTCTAAATTGGAGATCTGGAGAAATTTTATGGTCACAGGTGCTAGATAGAATGGAACTTTTAAAACTATCAGAGAGAATATACCATACAATTAATGATAGCCTTCAAGTGTTTGAGACCAAATGGTCATACTGGTAGCAGTCTTATGGTCGCTCTATTCATTCATATAACTCTTCGACCTTTTTCGTTGTACTATCATCTTCCTTCTTTACTCTTGCCTTCATAGGTTCCAATAGATGTAAGACATTTCTTTTTTACCATGCACGATGCTTTACCACTGTATACCGCTGATAAGATTGTATACTCTTTGCAAATTATCTGTGTACCAATTCACGTACTTCAATAAAAACATTTGTAAACAAAAAAAGAATGTCGGCGCATTCCTTCAGCAGCTTGGTGGGAATGATGTCATTGGGTGCTGTGCTGTTCCGCAACGCACCAATGATATTTTTGGTGGTATCGATGGAGATGGGTTCCAGAGTGAACTTAGTTGATTGTAGAAGGTGTCTGTTGGTGTTTTGTAGTTGATTGAAGAGGGGGCTGAGGGGGGTATTATTTTGCAGAATACTTACCCGGATTCTTTCGATTTTGTCGATGAAGAAATCCGATAGTTCATTACAGAACTCTTGGGTGTCTGAATTGGGGACTTCAAGACATCCCGGATTCATGGTCTGGGTGACCATCTTGAAGAGTTCTCGGGGGCGGTTCATGGCGCTGTTAATCGTCATAGAAAAATGATGTTTCTTGGCTTTGAAGATTTCTTTATGATATTGTGTTGTTATTGCTTTGTAGATGATAAGGTGATCTTCTGAAGGGCTTCTTTTCCAGGCGGCTTCCGCCCTTCTGCGCTCTTGCTTCAGTAGGGGACAGCTGGTTGTTGAACCAGCCGGACTTTTTTTTCCGCATGCAGACTTTGCGTTTCGGTGCTACTAAGTCGGCTGATTGTAGCAGAGCTGCATTTATGGCATCCAGTGTATCTGAGGCTGTTAACTGAGGATGAATAGTTTCGATTCGGTTTCCCAAGGTAGATTTGAAGAGTTCCGAATGGAGCTTCTTCTGAGATCTAGCCCAGTGTATTGTCACCGGCTTGGGTGCTTTTATAACTGGTGAAATTTTGGAAATTATGAAACTAATTGCATGGTGGTCTGTCCATGGCAAAGGTTCATTTGCCAAAATGTTTATTTTCAGATTTTGTCTGAAAATTAGGTCGAGTGTGTGACCTGAAGCATGCGTGGGTCCGCATATAAGTTGCTGTAGTCCTAATCCTTCCAGGTGATCGATGCAGGCATCCGCAATGGGATCCTGTGAGGAGTTGGCCCACACATTGAAGTCCCAGAGCAGCAAAAGATGTTTGCTGTTAAGGGTATAAGTGGATATGAACTCCGTTAATGATGGTAGAAGCTGCGATTTTGGCCCAGGTGGCCTATAGCAGAGGAGAATGTGAACAGTCTCCTGGGGGGAAGTTTGAAGTTGAAGAGTAAGGGTTTCCATAAATGGAAGAGGATTTTGAAGGACCGGCTTAGTGAAAAAGTAAAAGGCAGAAGTTCACACAGTTGGGTCTGCAGACTAGGAGACAAGGAAATATTTAAAGCTTTAGATTTTTTGGGGTTGACTATAAGGCCAGACACTCATCTAAATTTGGAAAGTGTGTCCAGCAAATTGGGAGAGGAAATAAGGGGTGAAGTTAGGAATATCAGGACATCATCTGCAAATAAACAAAGTTTGTGCTGATGGCCTCCTATTTCTCTACCTTGAATGTTTAAGTTGGAGTGGATAAGCAGGACTAGGGGTTAAATTGCTAAAGGGAAAACAAATGGGGAGAGAGGACAGCCTTGACGGGTGCCTCATTCAATGGGGAAGGAGTCTGAATAGATGCCTAAGCAATATACACAGGCTTTAGGGCTTTTATATAGGACAGCAATCCATTGTAAGAAGTGGGTACCAAACCCCCAGCGATGTAGGATAGAGTTGAGGTAAGACCATGATAATGAATCTAATGCCTTGCATATGTCCAGGAAGAGAAAACATAAGGGAATATGACGGGTTCAGGCTGCATGGGCTAGAAGTGTAGCTTGGTGTATGTTGTCTCCCTCTTTTAGGATGGGATAAACTCTGTTTGGTCTTTCTGGACTAAGGTACCATTATGGGATTAAGGCAAGTTAAGAGGACCTTTGCTAGTACCTTAATATGAAGATTGAGTATAGATATCGGCCTGTAGTTGGACCAGGTGGTGTCATCTGTATTTGGTTTAGGGATCGTAGATATAGGGATTCTGCATGAAAATAATGGCCTTTAATGAGGGAATTGAAAGCTTCAATCAATCAATCAATCAAGAGGGATCTGTAGGACAGGGAAGCGCTTATAGTAAGTCGCTGAGAAGCCATTGTTTATGTGGTTTTAAGGATTTAATAGCAGATTGAATTTCTTCAGCTGTGATGGGTCGGTTCAAAGCTTCTCAGTGGGAAGATGAAAGGGAAGGGAGGTGAATAGTTGAGAGGAGAATACCATGCAGGATTGGTAACATCTAGAGATCAGAACATTTTAGACTGAATTCTTGCAGAATTTTTATGGGGGTTACTTGAGAAGGTATTTTTGGATAATTTGAGTTGTATGGGCTTAGGGGTGTAAATAGCTTTGCAGAGCGCTGAAGCCAGAAATGTGTCTGGTTTGTTTGATTTCATATAAAGAGTATGTTGCGATTTACAATGAAGCTTTTCTGCCGATTCCATCAAGAAGAGTTCAAGTTCTAAGCAAGCTTTTTCAAAGATCTGTTTAGTTGACGGAGAGAGAGAGGTTTGGAAGACCTCTGACGCTTTATAAAAGGTTTCTTCTAGTCGTTTAAGAAGGTTTTTTTTTCCTTGCATTGTTGAGATGCTTGGCTGATAACGACCCTTCTACAGGGTGGTTTGTGGGCTTCCCATAATGTCAGGGGGGTGGGGAATGTCTGAGGACATGTTGTTAGAAAGGAATTCCTTGATAGCACTTTCAATTTTCAGTTGGTGTGTAGGATTAGGATTGGTCAACAAGCTGTCATTATTGTGCCAGGACTGGTGATTAGGTCTAGGGACAAGAGAAGAAAAAGAGGTGACAACTGCATTGTGGTCAGACCAGGCGCATGACACTATGGTCAAGGTCATAATAAGCGGGGAGGTGCCTATACTAACAAAGATATGGTCAATGCGGGAGAACAGCTTGTGGGGATGGGAATAGTGGGTGTATTGTCATCTTGTGGGGTTCTGTTCCCACAGGGTGTCCACGATGAGCAGTAGATGAGGCTGGGGACCTACCTAGGAATGGATACAATACTTGGTTTAAGTCACCGCAGATAATAAATGGGAGAGAAATTATAGTAGGTTCTTGCTAGGGGGATAATATGAGACAATTGTAACTTTACTGTCTAGCAGGTAGCCAGTGAGTATAAGATAGCGACCAGGAGAGTGAATAGTGTTGCATGGTGAAACGTAATTAACCACTTAAAACCCGGACCATTATGCAGGTAAAGGACCAGACCCCTTTTTGCGATTCGGCACTGCGTCGCTTTAACTGACAATTGCGCGGTCGTGCGACGTGGCTCCCAAAAAAAATTGGCGTCCTTTTTGTCCCACAAATATAGCTTTCTTTTGGTGGCATTTGATCACCTCTGCGGTTTTTATTTTTTGCGCTATTAAACAAAAATAGAGCGACAATTTTGAAAAAAATGCTATATTTTTTACTTTTTTCTATAATAAATATCCCCAAAAAATATATAAGAAAACATTTTTTTCCTCTGTTTAGGCCGATAAGTATTCTTCTACATATTTTTCGTAACAAAAATCACAATAAGCATTTATTGATTGGTTTGCACAAAAGTTATAGCGTTTACAAAATAGGGGATAGTTTTATGGCATTTTTATTAATAATTTTTTTTTTTACTAGTAATGGCGGCGATCATTTATTCAGTGACTGCGACATTATGGCGGACACATTGGACACTTTTGACACATTTTTGAGATCATTGTCATTTTCCCAGCGAAAAGTGCTATAAAAATGCACTGATTACTGTGAAAATGCCAATAGCAGTGAAGGTGTTAACCACTAGGGGGCGATAAAGGGGTTAAGTGTGCCCTAAGGGAGTGATCCTTACTGTAGGGGGCGTGGCTGGACGTGTGACGTCACTGATCGTAGTTTCCCTATATCAGAGAACAGACGATCAGTGACAAGCCAAAGAGAAGAACGGGGAAGGTTTGTTTACACTCACCTCTCCCCGTTCTTCAGCTCCTGTGACCCGATCACGGGACACCGGGGGCTATCGGGTCTGCGGGTCCCGCGGTCACTGAGCTTTGGACCGGAGGCGCGTGTGCGCAACCCACGGCTGGGCACTTAAAGGGCAACTTACCTGTACGTGTTTGTGACCAGCCGCGCCACTCTGCCGACGTATATCCGCGTTAGGCGGTCCTAAAGTGGTTAAAACACCCCACTGCTTAGTGGAGGCCGAGGCTGTGTACACTTGTGGGTACTGGTGAACAAAAAATGTGGGTATTGACTGAGTAGAGAAGTGCGTCTCTTGTAAACAAATCACATGGGCTGAGAGCAATGAAAATGATTGGAATGCTTTTAGTACTTTTAGAGGGAGAATTGAGGCCCTGAACATTAAGGGTAAAGACATTTAAAGATGCCATAGTTGGAGAGATTAAAGGGTAGTGAGATTGGTTCTTAGTGGTTAGGGGTATCTCTCTAGGGAGGTAGGGAGGGATGGGTAGGACAGAAATAGAGGGAAGGAGGGGGGTTGGGTCAGGAACAAAGGTAAGGTAAGTAGAAGAGTATAAAAAAGGCAGAGGAGGAGAAGTAGCAATAAGCTGAGTGAGAGGAAGTAGGCTCAGAAGAGGAAAGAGCATCCCATGGATGAAGAAGTTACCACCAACCAAAGGGCACAAAAGGGTCCAAAGAATACCTGAACAAAAATGGGGGGTATTCAAGGATTGAGTGGGGGAACTGTGAGCAGTCTCCGAGACTGCAACAGCCAAAAAGTGAACATAATATTCAAAAGTATATCATGGCCAGCCAATGATTGGACCGCTGTGGGGTGCAAACTAATTAACCACGGTCAGGTAAAATAGTAAGAACGTACAGCAGGTGGATTATAAAATATAAACTTAAGCGGGATAACAGACAAGAAATTCCAGTGGTGGAAATAATCATTGGAGGGTAGGAGGGGGATGGGATGTAAACCCTCCGCTGGAGGTCTAAGACAGTATTGCATAACATAAACAACAAAAACCTATGAACTCATAGGATATCAGGTGTAACATGTAGAAATATAGTTACCAAAGTTGGGGGCTTGGGTCCTCCCTCAGGAAACCCAGTGGGAGGAATCAGGCCTCAAAGCAATGAATAAGGGCTAAACTGTAACAAAAAAAAAACATGTACAACAGGACTGATACCTGTCAGTTAAAAAAAACTGGGTATAGTTACAGTTTAGGTAGTGTCACCCATAGACTTGGTGGGAGAGCAAGCATAGTGGAATAAATTGGTAGATCAGGGAAGTGCCACTATAGAAAGAGTCAGTCCATGGAGTCTTCTGAAGCTGGCACTGGCGAGGCAAAGTGACCATGCTTGTGGACACCGGACTGGGCGTGGTGATTCGGAGAGGTTTGCAGCTTTTTGGGGAAGCAGGATGCCGCTCAGTGTTTGGATCCCTCTGCAGTGGCTTCAGGGGATGAAAGATGACAGTGCAGTAGTGTGGCTAAGAGGTCTTCTGCGGTCTTGCACAAATACGAGGAACCCTTGTCGGTAAAACGGATGGCAAAGGAAAAGCTCCAGTGGTATGTGATGTGTTGGTGTTGTAAGATGAGTATATGGGGTTTCATTGCTTTTCTCTTGTTCGGGGTCAGTTGGGAAAGGACTTGAAATCTCTGGGAGTCGTGTCCTTGGAAGATCAGGGATTCCTTGTTGCAAGATGCTGCCATTAACTGCTCCTTGGTGTGGAAGAAATGTAGTTTTATTACTATGTCCCTCGGGGGACCATCTTCTGGATGTGGAGCCAGGGACCTGTCAATTCTGTCCATCTCCAGCCGCTCTGAGGGAATCAATGGAGAAAGTTCCTGAAATGGTGGATTGGAGGTACACTACAGTCTCAGGAATCCCTCGGACACAGAGGTTTGATCTCCTGGCTCTATTTTTAAAATCTTCAAGGTGGGCTTGGAGGGTCAAGCTTTCTTCATGGAGGGCCTCCATTTCCTCATCATGGTTACCAGTGAGGACATCTAGCTCATCTACCCTCTGTTCTAAGACAGATGTGCGCCTTAGAGACTCACTTCTTGGACCTCACATGTTAGCTTGTCTGTAATGGTGTCTGAGGTGCTCTTCAGGGCATTGGTGAGCATCAGTTTGAATTGATGGAGCAGGTCAGACTGGGAGGTGTCCCCTTGCAGGGCTATGGGGGTCACCCCGAATTTGGAGTCTGACTCACCTTCTTTTGTGGCTGCTGGATGCTTTGGTGTGCACAGTGTTTCAGGTCGGAAAGATGATGGGGCTGCCATCTTGGACGAGGCCCCTTTTACCAGCACATCCCGGATGATTCCATCTTCTGCTTTGTGCCGCCGTACACTATCACGGGTGGCTCTGGTGTGTCACGGCTATGAGCTCAGACAGCAGGCGGGGTTGTGGAGTAGGGAGACTCACTGATGCGTGGCTGTCAGGTACCGTTAGATGCAGAGCTCTAAGCAAGCATGTCTTGCTCAGACAGCTTTGTTCATGCATCCCGAGGTAGCTACCTTTCAAAGCATTACCGTTATTACTAGAGAGCAGCTGTTCTTTGAGAAAATTATTTCATATACACTTTGAGACAATATAATCAAACAGGTTATGGTGGGAAGCAGTTAAAGTAATCAAAAAGCCTTTATTGACACTTGGCCAAAGAATATAACATTGTCTAATAAGGTCCTGGGGGCAGGAGCTACAGCTAGGCATTCTTGCCTTAAGGGAATAGTAGATGCTTCACTAGCTAGCCATGTTGCACTAGTTAACCATATTCTTTGGCCTTCCATACAGGAGCAAACATTATATTTATCCATGGTCATCATTGTACCTCTGTTGAACCTGCAGTTTATGCTACTCTTGTGCTGCTCTACAGCCTCTATTTGCAACACCCAACCCTCAGCCAATGATGGACAAGCAGACTGCAGCCACACTTCTGCCTCTAGCTGCCCAGTGTTTCAGACTCTTTCACTCTCCACCTCTCCATAAAATTTCGAAAACCCCTCTCCACATCTATGAGACAAAATTGAGGGAGCTGGGAGTAGCCAGCAGCTAAACCTTGTAAGCTACAACTTGCAGGGACGGCTGTTGTACAGAGGAGCAGGGTCTACTTTTCAGCCTATGATATTTGGGTAGATATAAATATTGAAGGTCAATCTTCCTATCAAAAAAAAGTTGCTGATAGTAACTAGTGTTGAGCAGAATACGCCATATTCGATTTCGCGATATATCTCGAATATATAGTCGAATATTCGAGATATATTCGCTAAATTCGAATATTCGTGATATTTTATCGAAATGAAATGATTGCGAATTTTCGCTATTGCGAATGCGAAAATAATTGCGAATTTTCGATAACTGCGGTAGGAGCACTCTGATTGGCTCAGAATATTCTTGATATTTTTTCGAAATTTCGCAAAATGCGAATGCGATATTTACTGCGCAATTTCGACAAATGCTGTAGGAGCACTCTGATTGGCTCAGAATATTCGTAATATTTTACAATACAAAATAATTGCGAATATTCGGCAAATGCGGAAGGAGCACTCTGATTGGCTCAGAATATTCTTGATATTTTACAATACAAAATAATTGCGAATATTCGGCAAATGCGGAAGGAGCACTCTGATTGGCTCAGAATATTCTTGATATTTTACAATACAAAATAATTGCGAATATTCGGCAAATGCGGAAGGAGCACTCTGATTGGCTCAGAATATTCGTGATATTTTACAATAGAAAATAAAAAGTGTTTTGCATTGGTGGTGATTCTTTACTCTATCCATCTGTCACAGCCGTTTGTCAATCAAACACCTTGAAGATTGAACACGTTCATGCTGCATGCTTTGGACTTTTTTTCACTTCACATATCAAAGACATTTTTATGAAAGATTATTTTTCTATTATTGGGACTATATTTCTTTATATATTTGTTTCACTGTGTATTTCACAAGTTATTTGCGCTTGCTTATTTTATAATTTGCCCACATGTCTTGTCACTAGACATATTTTTTATTCTTGTAGAGCGACTCCATTTTCTGTCTTGTATTAATTTATGTTGTATAACATTTTTGAGTTGCTGCTGTATTCTCCCCTTTTTTTAAGGTATGCGCAATTTTTTCCTTCTTACAAAAAAAAATAATATCAAACATAGAAATATTCATAACAGAAACATACACAAAGCCCCCCCCCCCTTTTGCATCAGAGACAATCAGAGTTCTCCTACCACAGTTATCGAAAATTCGCAATCATTTTCGCATTCGCATTAGCGAAAATTCGAAAAAATTTTTTTTTTATATTCGGCAACATAAAAGGATCGCCTCAGCTTAGCTACTCGGCCCAGGGTCTCTAATCATACCAGCAATGCTTTTAGACGTCGATAGGATGTGATCTGTTTTAAAAATAAAATTGAAAAAATTTGAATATTCGGAATAGCGAATATTCACCGCGAAATTCGAAATATATCGCGAATACTCGAATATGCCATATTCGAGCCGAATATTCGCAATACGAATATTCGTGAGCAACACTAATAGTAACTACCTGCTATGGCTTTTTCTTCCAACTAGTGCGATTTTTCATACAGTGTGCACAGCAAAAATATGTTTTAATAGATTGCAAGAAATTATTGCACATTATCGTTGGAAAACTGTTATAGATTTGTCTTGTGTATTAGCTACAATTTACAAAAGTCCCAAGTAATAATGAATATAGTTGCATTGCTTGTGAATATTGTATGGTACATGGCTTTCATAGTAGATACTTTTTTTATTATTACAGATGGATAATCATTTTTGAGAGTACTAGATGTTTTACATTTCTCAGTTCAATGTACAAATACAGTTTAAAAAAACTCAAAATGTATATACATTAAATACAAGAAGTGTTTGCTCTGTGAGACTTTCTTGCTAGTATTTTAGTAGGTTAATGGAATACTGAACAATAAGTTATGAGTTTTATGGTGACGATAAAAAATGAGGTGTAGAAGATTCTACAAACTGTGTGATCTGACCAAATCATTTATTAATAGGAAACCATTACTCTTCATACATTTTTCATTAGAAATCCATTGCCTTTTTGTCAGGATTAGTGAATTATAAAATATTTGTGCTACACAATATTAATGACTCCAAAAGATATTGTCAAATTGAAATGCATTACACTTGCGCTATAAAAAAAATTAGACCATATAGCAACAAGTAAACAAGACACAATACTTTAGATTATTTCACGTTAATGTGATTTATTGACTAACTTAAATTTAATGCATTAGGGAGTAATGCCATTATGACCGATAATTATCAAGGGATACAATAAGTTGTCATGTATAGGGTTGTACAAGAACATGTTCAGCAATATAATCCAGAAATGATACAGCTGTTGATTTAATTGTTTCCTTCCTTGTCTTGTCTGTCATCTTGAAATACACTTCATAGCAATTCCACTATTGGTAATTGAATGGAAATATAATTTTATCATTTTACATGGTCTAAAGCCAACAATCCACTTAGTACATTAATACTGTGAAGATGCAGGTTTTTTTCTCATCTCATTCACATAATGGATAATGTAAATTGAGTTACAGATACTTTTCCAATACAATTTTGTTATACATGCTAAGTTCCTCTGCATTCTTGATGCTGCGTACACATGATCATTTTTCAGGTCTAGAAAAACGACGTTTTTTTCAACATGATCATTAAAACTGCCTTGCCTACACACGATCGTGAAAAAAAATGCTCTAGCAAAGCGCGGTGATGTACAACACGTACGACTGCACTATAAAGGGGAAATTTCATTCGAATGACACCACCCTTTGGGCTGCTTTAGCTGATTTTGTGTTAGTAAAAGACAATTTGTGCTTTTCTGTCTGTTACAGCGTGATGAATGTGCTTACTCCATTACGACCGGTAGTTTTACCAGAACGAGCGCTCCAGTCTCATAACTTGCTTCTGAGCATGAGCGGATTTTCCACATCGTTAAAGCCCACACACGACCATTTTTTACAACCTGAAAAACGTTGTTAAAAAATGGAGCATGTTCGAATTTTTTTTTGGTCGTTTTTCAGAACCCGAAAAATGCTCTGAAGCCCACACACGATCGTTTTTAATGACATTAAAAAAAAATTTTTACAACCCGAAAAATGTTCGTGTGTACGTGGCATAAGACATAGCTACTAAACATATCTTCATAAGCTCAGGAAACCCTCACTATTTTTCTTGATACCTACTGGTAAAATTATAAATGATGCCTAAATAATTTTAGCTTGCATCAGAATATCGTATTTTGTATAAGGATACCACAGGTTATGCCATTCAGTGGAATTTATCTAAAAGTGAAAGGTCAGTGTGCCTAGTGGCAAGCATCCCCAAAAAAATCTTTGTATGTATTAAAGGGTTAGTTCAACTTAGAGACCTCTTCTAAAAAAACCCTCATCCACTGCAGCATCCTAAACACATTGCAATCCACTTTTCAGTTGTTTTGCTCCTTTGTCATTCCATACCTGTAAGCTGTACACAAAAACTCCCCACCTCTATCATGCCTAAATGGCCGGATGCTACAAGCTCACTCCCAACACAAGAATATCGGGCAAGCAAAACTCACTGAAATCGTGTTAGTTTTGGGTACCAGAAGCATGATGCTTTCAGCTCTCAATGCAAGGTTTTAGCACCAAAAACAGGTTCAAATTGCAAAGTTTTCACAAGTGTCCCCCACTCTAAAGCACCTCTAAAATGTAACTATCCTCCAACATTTACACAACACGTAAACACCCACTGAAACAGGGGTAGGCAACCTTTTGAGCACAGTGTGCCAAAAAAAATTTTCAAAGAGATTAAGCATGACAATTTTATTACAAAAACTTCACCCTCTCAATCATGAAAATTATTTTTTATAAAGTGAAAGCCCCATTTCATTCACCTTCATACCTCAGATCAACCCCAATACTGTAACCCCCTGCTCATCTGCCCCACCATTGTAACCCCAGCTCATCTGCCCCACCACTGTACCTTCCTGCTCACCTGCGGCACCGACGTGCCCCCATGCTGTTCTGTCTCACTGCTGAACCATCTTATCAACTGAACTAACACTGAACTTATCTGCCCCACCACTGTAACCCCCTGCTTATGTGTTCCACCAATGTACCTCCTTTCTCCTCTGCACATCTGCCCCACTTCTGCACCCCCTGCTTCTCTGCCCTGCTGCTGTAACATCTGTAACCCCCTACTCATCTGTCCCACCAATGTACCTCCTTTCTCCTCTGCCCCACCTCTGTACCCCTCTGTACATCTACCCCACCTCTGTACCCCCTGATTATCTGCCCCACCAATGCACTTCCATTCACATCTGCCCCAATGCTGTACCCCCTTGCTCTTCTGTGCAACCACTCAACCCCCTTCTCATCTGCCCCAACAGTGAACCCCCTGCTCATCTTTCCCACCACTGTAACCCCCTGTTCATCTGCCCCATCACTGTACCCCTCTGCTTTTCTGTCCCACTGCTGAACCCCCTGCTCATCCCTCCTACCACTGTACATCTGCCCCACCACTGAAACCCCCATGCTCATCTGCACCATGCAATGTACCCCTTTTCTCATCTGCCCCACCACTGTATCTCCCTGCACATCTGCTCCACTGCCGTATCCCCATCCTCTTCTGTCTCACTAGAAAATCCTCTTCTCATCTGTCCTAACATTGAACCCATCTGCTCATCTACCCCACCACTGTAACCCGCTTTTTGATCTACCCCACTAATACACCTCCTTTCACATCTGCCCCACTGCTCTACCCCCTGCTTGTCTGTTCCACCACTAAACCCCCTTCTCATGTGCCCCATCACTGTACCCCCCTGCTCTTCTGTCCCACTGCTAAACCCCCTTCTCATCTCTTCCACCACTGTACCTCCCTGCACATCTGCCCCACTGTTGTACCCTTCTGATCTTCTGATCCACCTCTGAACTCCTTCTGCTCATTTTCCCCACAGCTGTATCCTCCTGCCCATCTGCTCCACTGCTGTACCCTCTTTTCATTTATTATATGTATGATATGCAGAGTGGTGAAAGGAAGCAGAGATGAGATACATCTACTTGTCCTGGCACACTCATCCTGCTGATCCACCTCTTGCATCGAGCCCATGTGCTTGTATGGGATGTATGTAATGTATGGGATGTCACATACAAGCATCTGGAATTGATGTGCAATGATGAGCTCAGATCAGTGGCATTTTCTGAAAGCTGTGGGCCTGTGTGCAGGTTCATAAGTTGGACCGCCGCAGTCAAAGTTTGGCGTGACTTCCATTTCGCTGAATACTGGCTTTGACTTAAAGCAGAGGTTCACACAAAAATGTAACCTCCGCTTTTCGGAACCCTCCCCCTCACCATGGATGGTGGCGGGGGCAGCCGAGAGCAGAGCGATTGATCGCCTTTGGCTGCCGACATCGCGGGCACTTGCGGGCACAAGTGTCCAGTTATTAAAAGTTGGCAGCTTCAGTATTTGTAGCTGTTGGCTTTTAATATTTTTTTTAGGTGGACCTCCACTTTAAAGGGACACAGAGTACAGGGGTTCAGTAGTAAGGGACAGAAAGGTTCAGGAATAATTTCAACAAAGTTCAAAGAAGCTCAACAGTAATTCCACACACTGTCACCTGATTGTGGTTTTCTAAATCACAGTGAAATACCTTCTTTCTGAGATTGGTTGTGGCAACCAAGTGAATCATCTTCATCCAGATGGTGGACAGGGCTTGCAGGACAGTGATTGGCTTTAGCAGTGGCCAATGACAGTCCTCCTCCTCCTCCTGGAAACAGGGGGACCCCCCCAGCAGAACTGTACCCAATCTATTCCCCATCACAAAAGCTGACGATCGCAGCTATAGTTAGAGAACCAAACAATGTTTCCCATCTTTTACAATGTGTAGGGGCACAGTGCCCCCCCCTCAGTGCAGGTGCAGCATGGGGAATTCTGATTGGAATGCATTAGTGTCTCACTGACACTTCCCTGCGCTGCTCTGCTGAGGGGGAGGGAGTCGAGTGTCGGCAAAAGAGGCTTTGAGTCCTGCTGGCGGCACTAGTGCTGGGAGTTGCCTACCCCTGCACTAAAATATGCCTTTACCATTTTCACTTGCTCTAATACTAAATGTTTTTTTATTTTGTTTATTTTTAATACATTTTCAAACTTTTTTCACATTGTCATTATTGTTTGTAGAATTTTAAGGGAAAATAATGAATTTAATACATTTTGGAATAAGGCTGTAACATGTAAAAAGTGAAGCATGGTGAATAGTTTCCGGATGCACTGTAAATCACAATCTTAACACTTAACTCAGCTTTCAAAGTGAACACATAAAAAGACCATGTCACAAGTTCCCTCTTTTTTATGACAGCTTTTTTAGGAGTCATGAAGGGCTGGAGCCTGTAGATATTAGGATCCAACATTCCTGAAAGTGTCAGATCCCATCATGCTGCACACATTGCATTGCACTATGCTAAAGTGCATGATAATACACACATTACAAATTATGTATAACATTCTGTATAAGTCTGTTATTTTAATTGCATAAAGCTTTATGAAAATCTGAAAATGATGAGTAACTTTGTCTTATATGAATTTCCACAACTTAACCAATATGAAATATGTAAATGTTCAATATTATTGATATTTGGGTTCAATAGTACTTTAGTTTCTCTAACATGATTGCAGGATTATTTAATGTAATTGAGAATTGACTGTTATGGTGCGCCATCAGTGATATGTTAGATGTTTGAGTGACTGGTCAGTATTGACTTGCTGTCTTTGATTTTCTGTCATGAATAAAATGCATTTAGTAAGCTGCTAATTCTGTGCTACTGGGTAAAACATTTTTGATGATATTACCATTAGTGCACAGGGATGGACTGGGACAATAAAGTGGCCCTGGACTTCAGCCAGACCGGCCCACTTTATTTTTCCCAAACACACAAAAAAAAAACGTAAGTAAAAACATTCCACTGTAAGTATAAACAGGTTTTTTACAAATTACATCAGTTACTATGTCCAGTAGTGGCAGACAGTACATTGCCCCCCCCCCCCCCCGCCATGCTGCGTATTAAAAAAAAACCCAGAATGCTAGTCTGTGAGGGGGGGGGGGGTAATGTACTGTCTGCCACCACTGGACATAGTAACTGATGTAATAATGTGATATGTCCAGTAGTGGGTGGCAGACAGTTCATTTACCTCCCCCTCTCCCCCCCCCGCCCCCGCCATGCTGCATATTAAAAAAATCAGAATGACAGGCACAGTTCATAATCTTCATACACATATCACATTATTACATCAGTTACTATGTCCAGTGGTGGCAGACAGTACATCCCCCCCCTCCTCACAGATTAGCATTCGGATTTTTTTTTAATACGCAGCATGGCAGGGGGGGGGAATGTACTGTCTGCCACCACTGGTCATAGTAACTGATGTAATAAGTGTATGAAGATTATGAACTGTGAGTATCTTCATACACATATCACATCAGTAACTGTGACCAGTGGTGGCAGATTTACCCCCCCCCCCCCATGATGCATATTAAAAAAAAAATGGCAGTCATCACATCTCATAGACTGCATACATCCGATGCTAACTAAGGCATTAGTTAATAGCCAATAGGAAACTAAGCACTTAAAGGGGCAAAGGATGGTTCTATTTGCAACCCTCAGAGGGTTGTGTTGGGGCAGGTACAGTGTATAGAAAGAAAAAGCAGAAATGAGTAGAGTAAAAAAAAAAAAGTCTACACTAAACAGTCTCACTATCCACTCAGCAATTAACATTTTTCCTGCATATAATTTACTTCCTTTGCCTCTTTCTTAACCTTACTTGCTGCCGGAATGGTGCGGTGGTGGTGGCACTGAAGCGTACTGTACTTGTACCACGTTCCTCCTCGGCGGCGCTGGCTCCACCTCGTCTTGTAGCTTGAGGCCTCTCTCCTCGGGCTCGGCTCCTCCCATCCCCTCCCGCATACGGCCGTGAGCGTGACCCCTGAGATACGTCACGCCGCTGGGAGGTGATCAGGGCCGCTCTAAACATAGGAGGAGGCGGAGCCGGAGGGAAGTGGCAGGCCAGCGCAGCTTGATGGACGCGGCCAGGACGCCGGTTATTGGCTGACGGCGTCGCCGACGCCGGGTATCTCGTAAAGCCATGTAAAGAATACTCAATCGAAAATGACAGTGATTGACAGCCGGCCGGCCCAATTATCCGATCGGCCCACCGGGATTCTCCCGGTACTCCCGATGGCCAGTCCATCGCTGTTAGTGCATATACCGTATTGCCAACATCTTGCACAGTACTTTATAAAGTAAGGACAAAGAGAGGCTACAGAAATTACAGAACCACAAATGTGCATAATTACAAAAAAGAAAGTACTATTAAAAGAGAAGTATGGGATTACAAACCATCCCCAAAAACTTAGTGGTTGCAGTATCGATCCAATGCTGCATCTGTCCCCAACCACCTGCACTGAGAAATGAACGATCAAACACCGCTGAATGTTTAGTTTTCTCTTACGCTCTGAGAAGAGAGCTGTGACTGTCACCAGCTCTCTGCTCTGCCCCTTCAGTGCTCACTGGAGTGCTGGGCTGGGGAGGGATCAGTTGGCCCAGTTCTCCAGCAGCACAGATGAGAGACTGCCAGTCCAAACATCTGGGTGGATCTCGACTGTAGTCAGGATCTTTCCCAAGCCTGGATGTGTGGTGTCCTCCTGCACTCCTGTGATCCATTGGAGAAGTAGGGTCAAAAAAGCTTTGGCCACAGTTTCTCTTTTAAGCAAACACAGCTACCATAAGGGCAACTTGCAAGCAGTATTTGTTTACCACAAGTTTAGCAAAATAATACTGTAAGTTCTTTGCTAGTTGAAAACTTTTTATCTGCCTTAGAGATGTTGCTTTTTATGGTCTCATTCCAATATACAGAATGGTACACCAAGGCAAATTTGACCAACTCTCTGGGCAGGCTAAAACCCCCCTGGGTGCAGTAAACAAATACTCTTTTGCACATGTATGTTGATCAGGTGATCTATAGTTCAGGATGTATAATGTCTCAGGCCTTGCTGCCCTCCAGGATAGGGGTATCCTAGCAGTAAAATAAGGAATAAAGAAGATAGGGCGCACCAGCCTTTATTTAGAAAACAAATTAAAAACTACTCACAAGCATGTGAAAGAAACCGCAATGTAAAAGCGATCAAATGATGGCAATCGGTCTGATAACCACAATCTCCAGATGATGAAGGAGAGGACATAAGGAGCACTGATGGCTGACGCGTTTCGAAGGATTACCTTCTTCTTTAGAGCCTACTCTGGATGTGCTCCTATATCTTCTACAGTCCCTGTATAAATTGTCTTATATTAGCTATTCTTCTTGTTAGCCAGGTATATGATGGATGTTTTTTTTCTGTTTGTTTATATTTTAACCAGATTATTTCTATTTTGTTCTGACCCATATTTCCTGGAATTCTTTTTGATCCATGATTTCAGGGATGTAATGCTTTTAGTGTTACTGTGTGTAAATTTTAGATTGCAACCCTTCCCCTTCGGAGTTGACTGGGCGTTGGAAGCCCCCCTTTTTCATCTATGCCTCCACCATATCTGATTTAGCATACAGCATAGAAAAATTCAGGTCTTGGGTCATTTACACACAGGGCTGGTGCAATAATTTTGTCTGCAGCAAAATGTGTGTGTGTGTGGGGGGGGGGGGGGCAAATATGGGGATGGCCAAACTCTTAACAGTTGGGGGAGCTTACGGGGCATGGGTAAACTAAACCCAGGCTTCCTTGGCTACAATATGCATTGATTACTGTGCCACAAGCAATAGTCTCACAAACACATATACACCCTAGCACAATCATTAAAAGAAAAAAAGAAGATTGTTTTGCACACACTAAAAATAGTCAGGGACTATTCAAATAGTCAGGAACTGTATAGCAACTAGCAACTGTTAAGACAATTAACAGTTTGGTCAGAAGAATATCAATGACATTATTATGTACAGTATATAGTCAGGAGTTTGTAAGGCAGGGTGTAGGGGGTTGGGATGTGCAATGCAATGTGTTCAAGAATCAGGAGCAGGTAACAGACAGAGCGTGTAGTTAGTGTCAGGTTTAGGAGTACATGACACCTAGTACATGACACCTTGCACAGTATGCAAGGAACAAGAGTGTTATGTAAGGAATGCAGGGGACATGAGTGTGTAATGTAAAAAAGGCAGGGGACTGGAGTGTGTATTGCATAGCGTATAGGTAAGGGAAGTGCAAACCGGTCACAAATGTCAACAATCCACGGTAACTAGATGTTACCGGGTTCTTTTCCTCACACACCGATCCAGTGTGAAAGAAAGAAAGTTACCGCTCCAGGTAGATTGTGTTAGGATGATCAGTATGGTCTCAGGAAATCAAGGGTGCTGGCAATGCACAAGGCAACAAATAGAAAAAGAAAATATGGACAGCCGCACTCCAAAAAACCTTGATAATTGTCTTTATTTAAAAAAGGAAAAATGCACTACAAGTCACAGCACACTGGGTTAGCTATGATTAAGCACTAATTAATAGTGCGAAAAGCGTCAGCTGTTTTACTCCTACGAAGTGTGCTGTGACTTGTAGTGCATTTCCCTTTTTTAAATAAGGACAACCATCAAGGTTTTTTGGAGTTCGGCCGTCCATATTTTCTTTTTCCATTTGTTATCGATCCAGTGTGAGGAGAAGATTGCGGTAGCAGAAAATCACAGATTTAAAGTGCACAGTAAAAAACACAGATTGCCCCAGTAATAAAGAGTACCTGTCAGCAGCCCATCAGAGTATCTGAGTACCTGTCTCTAGCCCAGAGTACCTGAGTACCTGTATCCAGTCCATCAGAGTACCCAAGTACCTGTCTCCAGGCCATCAGAGTACCTGGGTACCTGTCTCCAGCCCAGAGTACCTGCGTACCTATCTGCAGCCCATGAGAGCACCCAAGTACCTGTCTTCATCCAATTGGAGTACCTGTCTCCAACCCATCAGAGTACCTGAGTACCTGGCTCGACCCTATCAAAGTACAAGAGTACCTATCTGCAGCCCATGCCTCATAGAATATACGTTGGAGTGTTTGCTTTCCAAAATGGGCTCCTAGAACACCTGATGGTACTTCCTGCATGTTGGGCCACTGTATGTGGCCAGACTGTGTAAAAGTTTCACATGTGGTATCATCTTTCTCAGGAGGAGTAGCAGAATGAATTGTGGGGTGTAATTGCAAGTATGAATATGCTGTGTGTGAGAAATAACTTGTTATTATGACAATCTTGTGTAAAAAAAAATTAAAAAAATCTTAATTTTTTCCAAGAATTGAGGAAAAAAACTCACCATGCCTCTTACTAAATACCTTGGACTGTCTACTTTCCAAAAAGGGGTAATTTGTACTGTACACCCCCCCCCCTCCCGCCATTACCCCTAATTAGTGTTATAGGAGGAGTCCTCAATATTTCTCCCATGGTTGAGAAGCAGGATCTTTCATTCTCTGAATAGTGTAGGACCCACTGATAATGGTGTACCACAGTAGTGGTCTTAAGCAAATACCCATATTTTTGCTTATTTGCTGAATATGTTCAGGTGTTTTAAATAGCCTTGTAAGATTTAAATGTAATTTGTGTATGTGTGCGCTGTAATCTTCTGTTCTATTTGTACTGTCCTGACATTTCAGGGCCTCAAGAAATTAGATAGGCAGTACCATAGCTTGTAGACTCTAGAACGTTCACACAGACTAAATAATATCCACTAATTTGGATTCTTTTTACCATAGATATGTAGCAGTATACATTTTGGCCCAAATTTATGAACAAAAATTACTTATTTGCAAAAGTTTATATTATAAACAAAAAAAAAAATGTTTTTCTAAAAAATTGGGCTTTTTTTATTTATATCACAAAAAAATAAAAACCCCAGTGGTGATTAAATACCACCAAAAGAAAGCTCTATTTGTGTGGAAAAAGACTAGAGACGACGTAAGAGAATGCGACGGCCACGCGTATGTTCGTGGATCGTCGGAAATAGCTCATTTGTATACCCGACGTGGAAAACGACGTGAACGCCACCGAGCGGACGCAGAAGTATTGCATCTTAGATCCAAAAGGCATACAAGGACGTATACCTGTCGGATCTAACCCAGATGCTGTCGTATTTTGGTTTGAGGATTCAAACCAAAGATACGACGCGGGTAATTTGAAAGTACGCCGGCGTATCAGTAGATACGCCGCGTACTATGTCTGTGTATCTGCCCCTTCATTTTCAAAGTCATGTGACTCATAGCTCCTGAATCAACACACCATGCCTGCAAAGATGAGG
Source organism: Rana temporaria (assembly GCF_905171775.1). Taxonomy (NCBI): domain Eukaryota; kingdom Metazoa; phylum Chordata; class Amphibia; order Anura; family Ranidae; genus Rana; species Rana temporaria. The sequence goes on from NC_053493.1 coordinate 272,143,112, forward strand.
TGTGACTTTTGGATTGAAAAACTTATTAATTATCTGAAGCAAAAATAGTTTCTTCCGTCACACTTTTGGCCTATTGTAGTTTAGTTTTTGCATTCTAGCTTTCCAGATTCTACAATCTGTTTCTTGCACACAAAACATTCACATGTTTCTTGTTGTTCTTATTCCTATTTTTCGTCTTTACAGCAGACTATGCGACAGAAACACCATCACTATTAATGCATATTCCAATGTCAGTTCATCATCTGGACTTGCATCGGGTACTGTGACAAGCATTTCGTAACTTTCTGGTAAAATATTAATAGTGCTACAGCATCAATCTTTTATTTCCTCCCTATACCTCTCAGACGTTCAACCATTTCCAAGGTGTGCCTTATGTAATCCTGCATATCCCGGCCTATCATCAGCTTGTTTTGGTATAGCTTACTATTCAAATACATTTTTTTTCCCACAGATTAGCTCTTTCATTCCCACATTTCTTTAGCAGTTTCACACTTCCACCTATGTATGATTTGATCATCTTCTATGCTAAGAGAGAATGTGCTCTGGGCTGTTTGGTCTTTCTCTGTCCACTCATCTAAAGTGTGTTCTGGCCTGACTTTATTTATACATTTATACGTACCTTCTCTTATTAGCAGCATTTTTATCTTGAATTTCCAAGCTTTGTTGCAGCTGTGTTACTGACAAATCTCTTTTATTCTGTTGCAGTCTTCTTTCTCTATCTTGCATTTATTTGCTGTAGCGTGCTATGACTGGGTTATCAGCTTTTCTCTGGATGGGTGCCTGGGCCCATAACCTGTTTGAAATTCTGTATATAGCCCTACAGAACAGACAGTGCACAGCACACAAGGGCATTGCTGCTTGACTACAAACAGAAAAACAGAAACGTTATCACAGAGAAAAGACATAAAGCATACCATAGATGCAGCTACAAACCTATACACACTGTCATCTACTGGTTGAAGAATATACTTCTACTTAATACTGATGTACAGTATAAAGATAAATTAGTTGCCCTAGTTCTAAACAATATATGTCTAGATATAAATACTGTGCATTAAGTGAATGGTTAAATTTGAAAGACCATAACCAGCAGTGTATGCAATAGCAATGTATTCAGAAAAACAAAGTAATATATCAAATAGTGCAAAGTGGTGAATAGATAAAATAAACTCTGTACATATAAGTCCACATTAGAGGAACTATAAATCCAATTCCAAAATAAAGCAAAGATAATGCTTTGAAGGTAAGGTTGAAAGATGTTTCCACCACCACCGAGGGGCTAAGGAGTAGGTCACTCCTTAAAGTGCACACCAGAAGTAAAGAGAGGACCTTTACCAGATGTGATGTCCTGTTAGTAGAAAGGTTGTTGGCGCAAGCAGATATACCCCTCTGCTGGGTCCTTGGTCTGTCCAAAATGCGGGTCCTTCTTGACCTTCGGCTTCCTTTCTATGCCACACCAGTTCACCATGCAATGTGGGGAGGAAACTTCCCTCTGATAGAAAGATAAAACACTCTCTCAAGCAGGGACCGGACAAGTGGAGGAAAAAGAAGGGCTCCAATAGTGTGTTATCCTTAACCACTAGGTTATTTATTCAGAAAAAGTTCACAAAAATGTATACAACAAATTTAAAAATTTGCTGGCAATACACACAAAGAAAAAACGGCAAACGCCCATGCTTCCGGGGTCACGTGGTGACATCAATGCATGGCTCCGCCCTTAAGAACTTCTGATGTACAGTAGTTGTTGCACAAATTACAATTCTGTATTCCAATAATTATTTTTTGTACATGCACAAAAAATAAACTTTGTTTTTTTTTAAGATGCTCATCTTTTTCTTGCTTATGGAGCTTTGACTGAACTTGTAGTGCATTTTCATCAAACAAAAACTGGCCTCCATTCCCAAGTGTTTTCTTAAATGTCAGATCCCAAGGTGAGGACACTCATCAGTGCCTCAGTAGTGCAGGCAGGGAAGTGCTCAAGCAGCACCTTGCCAAGCCTCTGCAGCTTTGCATTGGGATAGTCCTTTTCAGGCTCTGTTGACTTCTGCTACATCAATGAAGCTTGAGGATAAGACCACCTAGATCCATGCATCCCATTGCAAAAAGGTAACATTGCCACTCTGTGACATCAGAACTTCAAGAAAATTCTGCAACCAGGTCACCGTTGTTTAGTAGATAGCACTCCCTCAGCCAGTTGAGGCCTCCCAACAGGAGGTTATTTGTTCTTTGCTGCTGTTTATGTTTTACTTTTAGCAGTGTCTCCTAAAGAAGACATTTCCTGTGCAGTGAAGCTATGCCTGCACTGCATGGGTTAACTGCTCGTTTTTGTCTACGGGATTGCAGTGTGGAGGTATACTTACCTTATCCACCTATCTCCTGGGCACAAAACAGGTGACTGCTGCTCCTGTCTGCTGCCCCCACACTCTAGCAGCCTTGTGAATGGACTGTTCCTGACATCATCACACCCATAGGCTGGCTCTGGATGTTATGATGGCAGTAATAGTCCACTGCTGGACGTGGGGAGCTTGTTCTTGTGCCCCTGGACAAAATGCAGTTAACTCATGCAGTGCGGACACATGCCCAGTGCATGGGAAAATGAAAAACATTCCCAGAGTTCTTCTTTAAGCCCAGCTGGCCATTTATTTTTTTTGAAGTGTCTCAAGCAGGCTTTTCATCAGATGACAAATGGATGTTTTTGTTATCTTCTTTTTTTTCAGTTATTGCTCAAGCTCCATGGACTGCTCGTGTTTTGGTGCAAATGCACTTAACAAACTGATGCGTGTGTCACCATGTTATACCATATTATTAAAAAAAATATTTGTGGACTATTCCTGATTGGGGTTCCCTTTAAGGACTCTAAGGCCCCGTACACACGAGAAGACATGTCCGATGAAAACGGTCCGCGGACCGTTTTCATCGGACATGTCTCCTGGGAGCTTTTGGTCTGATGTGTGTACACACCATCAGACCAAAATCCCCGTGGACAGAGAACGCGGTGACGTAGAAGACACCAACGTTCTCAAACACGGAAGTGCAATGCTTCCACGCATGCGTCAAATTAATTCGACGCATGCGCTGGATTTCGGGACACTGGTTACACGTCATAACCAGCGGACATGTCCGATTAGGTGTACTAACCATCGGACATGTCCGACGGACATGTTTCCAGCGGACAAGTTTCTTAGCTTGCTAAGAAACTTTTGTCCGCTGGAAACCTGTCCGCTAGGCCGTACACACGGTCGGACATGTCCGCGGAAACTGGCCCGCGGACCAGTTTCAGCGAACATGTTCGACCGTGTGTACGCGGCCTAACTGGACTGAGTTCTACTTCAAAAAAAGTTTTTTTGAGAAGAAAACCTCTCCTCGCATGAAACATAAAGATGTTAAACTTACACTGATACATGATTCTTGCATCTTTCTACTCTTTCTTTTGGATTATGTTCTGGTATTAACTGTCCTAACTCATTGTAAAAGATTTCCTGAAATATCCTTAACAATCGATAACTCATCAGCTGTCAGCCAGCAAATAAAAAACAGTGTGGGGTTTGGGTTTGGTATGGATTTTATGGCCTCCCCCCCCCCCCCCAAATCCATACCAGACCCTATCCGAGTACGCAGCCCGGCAGACCAGGATAATTAAAAAAAAATCTGGAGATATCCATTACTATTTATTACCAAATTAAAGCGAGTTCAAAAATTAAAATACAATATACCTTCCTGTCTTTTTACTAATGTTAGGGAGAGTTTATTTCTGTTTTAATGATATTGAAATGGGGAGTTTTACTTACTGTGCTAATAGGGACTGGAAAAAATGTATGGCTTCTGTAAATTTCTGAATCTTTTTGTAAATTTATGTAAATGTCAGAATCTTTAGTTCCCATTGGGCTAACAGATCTCTAGTCCCCACAGATTAATTCCCTATATGATAAGAGTGCCCTAAAATAGCTCACCTTTTGTGGATAACTATACAGTAAGTTCCCTACATACGAACATTTAACTTGCAAACGTGTTCCCATGTCCAATGCTGAAAAGCTGGGTACACACTTTTTTATCATTCAACCCAGCAGGCTCAACATAAAAAAACTGACAGATTACCATACCAACACAAGCAATGTTGGTGCAGCCTTCTATCATGCTGTGCCTTTGTGTTCCAGAACACACTGATCATCACTTGCAGCCTATGTCCCCAAGCGCTGATTTTTGCTAGACTTGCGAAGAAGCTGAACTAACAAAAAGCTCCTGGAATGGAACTTGTTGTCGTTTGTAATTAAAGGACTTTCTGTATATTATATTTGCCATATTTTTAAGAGAACATTAAAGTGGTTGTAAACAGGCTTACCTGTAGGTGCAAGAAATATCTCCTAGACCTGCACGGTTTTGGATATATTTACTAAAATTACAGGTGCCGATGTCTACGGTGCATGCGCGCTGTAGACAACAGCGCAGGCGCACAGAGAGTGCCTCTTTTGCTAATGGCATTATTTGGGTTAATAATGGGCCTGCGTGCATGGGCAGGAGTGACGTCATCACCGCTCAGGCCAATCACAGCGCCGGAGTAGCGATAACAGTAAGAAGATGCAAGGGGACATGGCGACGGTGGCGGAAGCGGACAAGGAGGACTTCAGGGGCTGCGATCTCAGGTAAGTGCCACATAATGAGCTAGTATGCTATGCATACTAGCTCATTATGCCTTTCTCTTGCAGGTTATTTTTTTTCCTGTTTACTTCCTCTTTAATCTCTCCCAATAATTCCCAGCATTAACCACTTGCCGCCCGCCAATGACAGATTGACGGCGGCAAAGTGGTTGCTTAATCCTGACTGGATGTCATATGACGTCCTCAGGATATTGAGTCGCTGCGCGCCCCCGGGGGCGCGCATCGCGGCGATCGTTGTTGAGGGGTGTCAGTCTGACACCCCGCAACACCGATCTAGGTAAAGTGTCTCTCACGGAGACACTTTACCACGTGATCAGCCGTGTCCAATCACAGCTGATCACGATGTAAACAGGAAGAGCCGTTGATGATCTTCCTCACTCGCGTCTGACAGACGCCAGTAGAGGAGAGCCGATCGGCGGCTCTCCTGACAGGGGGGGTTCGCGCTGATTGTTTATCAGCACAGCCCCCCCTCGGATCGCCACACTGGACCACCAGGGAATAAAAATAAAAAAAATGGGCAAAAAAAAAATATATAAATAAAAAAAAAGGCAGTAAAAAAAAAAGATGCCAATCAGTGCCCACAAATGGGCACTGATTGGCAACATGGATCCATCAGTTGCACCCCTCAGTGTCCATCAGTGCCACCCCACAGTGTCCATCAGTGCCACCCCACAGTGCCAATCCATGCCCAGTGCCCACCTATCAGTGCCCATCTGTGCCACCCATAAGTACCCATCTGTGCCACCCATAAGTACCCATCAGTGCCACCCATAAGTACCCATCAGTGCCACCCATAAGTACCCATCAGTGCCACCCATATGGGCTGCCCATGAGTGCCCATATGTGCTGCCTATGAGTGCCCAGTGCCGCCTATGAGTGCCCTTCAGTGCTGCCTATGAGTGCCCATCAGTGCCGCCTATGAGTGCCCATCAGTGCCGCCTATGAGTGCCCATCAGTGCTGCATACTAGCGCTGCCTATTAGTGCTACCTCATTGGTGCCTATCAGTACTACCTTATCGGTGCCCATCAGTGCCACCTCATCGGTGCCCATCAGTGCCGCCATATCAGTGCCTGTAATTGAAAGAGAAAACTTACTTATTTACAAAAAAATTGACAGAAAAAAATAAAAACTTTATTTTTTTTTCAAAATTTTCAGTCTTTTTTTAGTTGTTGCGCAAAAAAAAAACAGTAGTTGTTAACTATTTTCTTTTGGCAGCTCAGAATAGAGTCTGCAGACTAATGTCAGATGAGTTTTGCATTTGTTATTACAGATCATGAGGCTCTCATATGATGGCGAGTTCGAACAGGCAGTAATGCCGCATACACACGACCGTTTTTCGGGTTGTAAAAAATGATGTTTTTAATGGTCTAGAAAAAACAAAGTTTTTTTTCAACTCGATCGTTAAAACGGCCTTGCATAAACACGATCGTGAAAAAAAATGCTCTAGCAAAGCACGGTGACGTACAACACGTATGACGGCACTATAAGGGGGAAGTTCCATTCGGATGGCGCCACCCTTGGGGCTGCTTTTGCTGATTTCGTGTTAGTAAAAGACAATTTGCGCTTTTCAGTCTATTACAGCGTGATGAATGTGCTTACTCCATTACGAATGCTAGTTTTACCAGAACAAGCGCTCCTGTCTCATAACTTGCTTCTAAGCATGCACGTTTTTTTCACGCGGTTAAAGCCTACACACGACATGTTCTACATTTTTAATGCCCATTTTTTACATCGTGAAAAATGCTCTGGAGCCCACACACGATCGTTTTTAACGACATTTTAAAAAAAAACGTCCTTTTTTACAACCCAAAAAATGGTCGTGTGTATGCGGCATAAGACAACTGAGTGAGAGTCAGTGAGATGCATTTTCTTGGATGGGTTTAAATGGAAAATGGTTGTGAGTAATATGTTGTTTTTTTTTTTTTTTTCTCAAACCAATAAATGCTATTATAGTGTTCATAATAAGTTTATGCATTTCTTCTGCTGGTTTTGTTTAAACAATTTTCCTTTTGAAAATCAGTATCTAAGTAATGTGTCAAAGCTTTAAAGAAAGGAATATTCTCTCGACAGCCTCCCAAGATGTTACTGGGCTGCTAAATGTACATGACTCATTCTTAGAATTAAATTTTCAACAAGTCAGTTACTGAATGCCGCTTAGTAAAAGCCAGTACACCAGATAAAGTTTCTTGTGGTTCCATAAACATTAACAAGATTAAACTGTTATGGCAAGATGCCACAAACTGTGTTTTCTCCTATTGCAACCGTTATTCTGTAATGTGAAGGCAAGGGGCCATATTCTCATACATTTCAGGCGGCGGAACGTATGTACTTTACGTTACGCCGCCGCAAGTTTAAGTGGCAAGTGCCGGATTCCCAAACCACTTACCTGTGAACTTGCGGCGGCATCGCGTAAAGTCCACCCGTGTAAGCCATCCTAATTCAAATGATCCAGGCAGGGGGCGTGGATCATTTAAATTAGGCGCGCTCCCGCGCCGATCGTAATGCGCATGCTCCGTCGGGTAAATTACCCGACTTGCATTGCGCTAAATGACGTCTCACGGACGTCATTTGTTTTGACTGTAACGTAAATGGCGTCCAGCGCCATTCACGGACGACTTACGTAAACGACGTTCAATTTTGAAATTTCGACGCGGGATCGACGGCCATACTTAACATTGAGTACGCCACCTAGGGGGCATCTTTATCTTTACGCCGCGTATCGCTTACGGAAACGACGTTAAAACACTACGGCGGGCAAGCGTACGTTCGAGAATCGGCGTGAGTAGTCATTTGCATATTCTACGCTGACCGCCACCTAGCGGTCAGCGTAAATATTGCAGCCTAAGATACAACGGCGCTGGCTGGTGTATCTTAGGCATGTTTAAGTGTATCTCAGTTTGAGAATACACTTAAACATAGGAAAGGGACTTACATAGGCGTATCTGTTGATACGCCTACGTAACTTGTTTAAGAATATGGCCCAAGGTCATTAAGGTGAAAGATATATATATAAGTCATAGGTGGCTAAACTGCAGAACACAACCAAACCTGCAGAGTAGTTATGTGAAATCTTAAAATCAGTCCTTAAAACAGAAGTTTGAAATTCATAAAAAAAAAAATTACTCACCTAGGTGGATGCAGCATTGGACCAATGCTGCATCTATCCCCCGCCAGTTTAAAGGCAGAGAACTGAGTGATCAAACACAGCTCATCGCTTAGCTCTTAGTGTTCAGGCTTCAGAAAGCTGGTGACTGTCAGTCACTTGCTCTCTGCTCTGCCCCTCCAGTTTTCACTGGATGCCTGGCTGTGGGAAAGTAGGAGTGACGTCAACGGAACGACATGCTGACGTCACCGCAATCCTTGAGTCTCATAAGGACAGGTTGCTGCTTATGTGCCAGCCGGCGCTTTTGGTTCTAAGTGATCTTGATATCGATCTGATGTAAGTGCAATCTTAAATGGCTTGTTATATAAAATGTTAACTATTTTACGCTATGTAGAGCCTTTTGTGCTTTGGGATACCCCTATGATAATACCGCCAGGAAGATTAGCGTGTGAGTCGCAGGAGGATTCTCAGATGGTTTTAAGGCCGTGGCTGGGTACTAAGCCATAAGTGCTATTGACCTCCTGTAGTACTGGGTCAATGGGAGCTCGTAAGCGAACATTTTTGCTTTTGGTGGTGGCGGTGCTATAAAGGATCACACTTTCAAGGTGGCAGATGGTGGTGATATTTAACCAAGGATCCATACCATTTCATCACATGTGGACTTTTAATCCTAATACTGTTTAATGTATGGTCAGAAAGAATGACAATGGGGGCGTGGTTTGGACATGGCTGAGTGAAGCTGCTTTTTTACAGAGCTCCCGGACTGAACCCTCAATACCCGGCAAAATTCACCTTTACACTGGTATGAACTCAGCCAAAAAATACAGAACCAGAGCAGCAACAAGGGGGACCCCCGCTGGCAAGATTTCAGGTGAAATCCACCGCTATTTCAAGCTTCTCCAAGAGATATCACCCAGAGCTAGAGTAACAGCTAGAGTAACAGCTCCACGAGGCTCCACACCAAGACATGATGTCCACACCCCCAACAACCTGATGTCGCGGGGCACGATCAGGACATTAGAGCACTCCTGCAGGCCCTCCCCACCAGGACAGATATAGAGGCCCTGATCCTCCGCCTGGAGGAAACCCATAGACGGGACATTTAGGAGGTGATGGGTGAGGTCTCTAACCTTATAGACCATTAGACGACAGGAGAGGAATTGGTGTCATCCCTGGAGGCTCGGGTGTCTGCACTGAAGCAATCCTGGGAGCAACACTGCAAAACCGCGATAGGGCTGCAGCTCCACCTGGAGGACATCGAGGTCGGAGCCGTTGTAATAATCTGCGGCTCCGAGGTATCCCGGAAACTGCAGACATGGAGAACCTCTGGGACAAAGTGAAAGAGATCTTCCGGGAGGTCCTGGAGGACCCAGAGGCTGACATTGAGCTGGATAGGGCACACAGGGCCCTCAGTCCTAAGCCGACAGATCCGACCAGACTGTGTGATGTTGTGTGCAGGGTGCACTGATATGGTCAGAAGGAAGCTATCCTGCACAAAACCTGGGATCATGGAGATGTTGAGGTGAGCGCTTCACAGGTCAGAATAATGCCGGACCTGTCCAGAGCAACACTACGCCACAGAGCCATACTACGTCCCCTTCTGGATCTCGCTAAACAGAAAGGCCTCACCTACAGCTGGGGCTACCCCCTGGCAGTGACTTTTCGCAAGGATTCCAGCGCCTTCACACTTCAAACCGCCGCGGACCTTCCAGCATTCTTTTGATTCCTGGATGCTGAACCCATACAAGCATCTGACTGGCTCCAAATCCTCCCGCACCAAGCTGAACGCTCAGGTATTTCAGCCCACCCATACAATGTGGTACAATCTAACCTCTCCAAAGAGACAGAGGCAGATCTGTTTATATTGTTGAATAAAGCTGCACCCAGGATAGGATGTCACTCCCGAGTTCTATACCCAACAGAAGTTCACCCAACTGTTTGATGTTGTGATGCGAGGATTGGGGGGGCAGCAATACATGTAGCTCTTACGGGCTGGGGATGGTATGACTATCCAACATGGAAGTTTAAAAGTTTAACATTTTGCTGCCTTACTGTTAGCAACTTAAAATGTATGCATCATTTACTGTTTTGGTTCTTTTGCCTGTTTTCTCTTTTACAAGTTTTGAATGTCTTATAGCACTTAATCTGCCACACCGGTATACATTACACCATATAGGATTGCCGGGGTTGCATGGGAGGAGTCAGGAGCTCACCGCTTGGCTCTGTCTATCCACTACCCCAATTTGGACTGCGCTCAATACTCAGAGTTCCTCTGGCGAGCGCCTTAGCCGATTTGGCTACTTTAGTTTATCTTCTACTGCTGTACACTCTTGTGTTAGCCTTCTAATTGTTTTCCTTTTTTTCCCTCCTCTCTCCCCCTTTACATGCCCCTGTATCATTGAGTGTCCCTACCCTTTCATAGGGTGCCCCTACCCTCACCCCATTACACGAGCATGGACGTGCTCAATGTAATATCCCTGAATGCGAAGGGCCTAAACACGCCCGAAAAGAGGCGAATGTTGCTCCACGATATGCGACGCATGAATGCTGACGTCGTCCTATTGCAGGAGACACATTTTAGAGAGAACAACCTGCCGCTACTTAAGAATAGATACTAACCCATAGTTTATCACTCCCAATACACAGAAGCTAAATCCAGAGGAGTCTCCATCCTGATCTCTGCGAAGGTACCATGGACGCTTATAGACGTCCAGACAGACAAAGAGGGACGATTTTTGTTCCCGAAGGGTACAATCAGGGATAGGAAGGTGACCTTAGCAAACCTCTATGTACCCAATGATCACCAAGACACATTCCTCAAGAGACGGTTAGACCAGCTCATGTGCTATTCAGTAGGGCAACTAATAGTGGGGAGTGACCTAAACATACCCCTGATGCCAACGGAGGATACATCCTCTGGAGAGTCCTCTACCTCACGAGACATACACAAACGCATTGGCTTGACTCTTCACTCCGCACAACTGATGCTTGGCGTCTTTTTCACCCAGGGGAGCAAGACTACACTTTTTTCTCTAAGCCTCACTTGACATACTTGCGCATTGACTATTTTCTAATACCCCACAGACAACTACACACAATCAAGGACATATCTATTGGATCGATCACATGGTCTGACCATGCCCCGATTAGCCTAAAGTATGCCATTTCAGACATACATAGGGGGCAAAGGCCTGGGTGGAGACTCAATGAGAGCCTTTTTCAGGACCCAGATGTTTTAGCTAATGTAGGTAAAGAAATAGGACACTATTTCGACACCAACAACACCCCTGGTAACGACGCCGGGGTGGTTAGGGAGGCACACAAGGCTGTGATTCGGGGAGTGTTTATAAAACATGGCACAAGATTGAAACGGACGCAGTCAGCTCAACTGAATTCGCTCCTCACCAAGTTGCAAACTCTAGAAACCTCTCACAAGACAGCCCAGACCAGACAACTTGGCATCGAACTCGACACCGTACACTCACAGATAACTGATATTCTGCAATTTAAAGCTAAAGCAGCGTTACAAATCTGCCGGAGGAAAACTTACGAATCGGGCAATAAGTGTGGCAGACTCTTGGCCCAAACACTGCGAACACAACGACTCACGTCCTACATTCCACAAGTCACTTCCACAGCAGGGCAGAAACTGTCGTTACCCCAACAGATTACGCAAGAATTCAGGTCAATCTATACAGTAGCTTGCTATACAACCTAGAAACAACAACGCCTGCGCAGGACACTGTGACGGAATACATTACTACATCCCTTATGCCCTCACTACCGACGAACACACAGAAAATACTGGAAGATCCCATCACACTACCCGAGCTCCAACTTGCCTTGAACAGTGCTAAACCAGGCAAAGCCCCAGGACTGGATGGCCTAACAGTCACATACTATAAGACCTTACTCCCATCCCTAGGCCAACACCTGGTGAAACTGTATAACAACCTTGGCTCAGGGAAATCACTCCATACACTACAGGCACAAATCTCTGTCATCCCAAAGTAAGGTAAAGACCCGGCCCAATAGGTATGGCTCCTTCACCTTTAATTTTTAAGCTCTTAAACACTTTCCTCTCTACCCACGTGGGGGCAAATATTACAGAAGGAGATGAGATAGATATATTCCCTGAAAGTGACTTCTCCCCCCAGGGTTAAATGACTCTACTTCTTTCAAACCTTTGCTACCTACCTAAACTGTATATCTTTATGACATTATGTTGATCCATGATGCATGTTTTGTACCATTGCATGCATATGTAATTATATTACTGGTTGTTTTTTGGTAATTGGAAATAGCATGTCTTTAAAGAGTTAACTTTTCAATACATATATTACCAACCTCTTTTTATCTATGTGTGTCTCCATTTCTTTTTATAGTCAATGCCTGGGCCCGCTTTGTTCCCAAGTACCATTAGCTGCGATGCCATTGGGACTCTCAGGTTTTGGTCTGTATGTAAATATTCCCCATTATTTACCTTCACCTCCTATAATATTTAGATGTTTTTATATTATATAATTTTCATATTTTTATTACACTCACATTGCCATTAGATTCACTCACATTCATTTTATTTCATATTTGCATATCTTGCAGATTGGTCCTGATATAGTACAGATACAAATAATACAACTTCAATTGAGTTTAAAGCAATACAAATTGATGGATTGAGCTGGCAAAACTGTATTTCATATAACAATTTATTGGTGACTGGTAACAAAGGAGTGACAAAAAACAAAACTGATTCATTTCGGCAAGAGACTAATGCCGCGTACACACGATCGGTCAAACCGATGGACCGTTTTCATCGGACCAAACCGATCGTGTGTGGGCCCCATCGGTTATTTATCCATAGGTTAAAAAAAAGCAATCTTGTTTTAAATTTAAACGATGGATACCTAACCAATAGAAAAAAAAACGATCGTTAGTAGGCACAACCATCGGTTAAAAATCCATGCATGCTCAGAATCAAGTCGATGGAAGCATTGAACTTCGTTTTTTCAGCACGTTGTTGTGTTTTACGTCACCGCGTTCTGACACGATCGTTTTTTTAACCGATGGTGTGTAGGCACGAATGACCATCAGTAAGCTTCATCGGTTAACCGATGAAAACGGTCCATCAGACCGTTCTCATCGGATGGACCCATTGTGTGTACGCGGCATTAGTCATAGCACCTGTGTGTGGACAGGGTAAGTCCTGTGTGTGTATATATATATATATATATATATATATATATATATATATATATATATATATATATATATATATATATATATATATATATATATATATATATATATAAATATATTTATTCACATGCATTAAACAAATAAATATAGAACAGATGTAACAAAATTATTTAAACTGTATGCTATACTGACAAAAAAAACACCACAATGTGTGATAATGTTTCAGTGTAGACTCACTGGTGCCCATCATTGTAGACTCGCTGTGCCCGTCATTGCAGAATCGCTGTGCCCATCATTGCACTTTACAGGTGCTATTTTTAGTGCTAAAGTGCCTGAAAATGCCCCAGTGTGAAAGGGGTCTATGGGTGGCCAGATGTAAATGCATGTATGCCCATTTACATCAGTCTACCTCTGATCTATCACATAAACCTCTGGAAAAATAGAAAAGGACACAGTCCTTTTCCCTTTTTTTTCTGGCTCAACTGCAAGTTCTTACTGCCTCCCTTCCCCCAAACACAAGTAAAAACTAGCATGTCATGCTTATTGTCATGATTATGATAATCACAGCACATCACATACTTTAGGGCTCTGGGTCGCATGGTTGTTGGGTGCTGACTTCATTATGGCTGTACTGTAATAAATAGGGGTGTTGAATATAATCGATGCATCGATGCATCGCGATTCGGGGCCCCCCGATTCGGCATCGATGCATGTGACCCCAATAATCGATGTCGGGTGACGTCATCCCGACTTGCCCCGCCCCTCCCGGGAGATCGCTCCGAGCAGGTCTTTTAAAATGTTTTTTTTTATAAATGCGCGTTGTAATCCATTAAGTGGCAATCGCTCTGTGTGCTTTTTTTAAAAATGTATGCAGATTCATACCTCGTAGCTCCGTGTATAGTAACTGTACATGCGATCATGTGATCCATGGTCCGGCCCGCCTCTCTCTTCCTCTGTCCTCTCACATCCCTCGTCTCAAAGTCTCTTCTGATGTCAGCCCGGCCCGCCTCTCTTGTGATCTGTTACTTTAGCTATAGACGATGGGCGGGGCTGAGAACGGACATCAGGAGAGAGAGGCAGGTCCGAGCATGGAGTCACATGAGGGGAAAGTAATATACACACGGAGACATGAGGTATGATTCTGCATATGTTGTAAAAAGCACATTACAGCCCTGGCTATAACAGCATTTAGTATCACAGGTATTTTATCAGCAGTCTGATTCCTACACATGCTCTGCCTGTGCTGACATTTCTCTGACTCTCTGCACATTCCACTGTGTTAACTCCTAGTGTGCTGGAATGTGCAAAGAGTCAGAGAAATTTCAGCAGACAGTGCAGTGCAGTGAAACTCACAGGGCTCTGTCAGTTGTGGAATGTAATCCCTGAGTCCTGCCCCCCAGCAGCCATGTGTATTCCTGTGCACTTTTTAAAGGGGAGTTTCACCCTATTTACACCCTTTAAAAATGCACAGATGACAATGAACCCTCAATAAAAAATGTCAGTACAGCGAGGACTTGGGAATGTGTTAATTTTAATAGAAAATAAATAACACGGTAGTCCTCGCTGTACTGATATTTTTATTGAGGGTTCATTGTCATCTGTGCATTTTTAAAGGGCGTATTGATGACAATGTCAGCACATAAAAACACACTGAAAATGCACAGGCAAAATCATGTATTTTTCCTCATTGTTCCCTCCAATCATCCTGTGTGCGCACTGCGCAGAACAGCATGTAAGTACTGAGGAGGAGGGGGTGCTGTTATCCGGGGACACAGGGGGGGTACGGGCATGTAGTGGAATCTGATGTGTCACCTGTGATAAGTCATTGTCACTGCAGGGACTGGGCTGTATGGAGGAGAAATATAGACCATCTCCTGTACTATGTCCACAATCTCTGAATCTCTGATCATCTCCTGTACTATGTCCGCAGTCTCTGAATCTCTGATCATCTCCTGTACTATGTCCGCAGTCTCTGATCATCTCCTGTACTATGTCCGCAGTCTCTGATCATCTCATGTACTATGTCCGCAGTCTCTGATCATCTCCTGTACTATGTCTGCAGTCTCTGATCATCTCCTGTACTATGTCTGCAGTCTCTGATCATCTCCTGTACTATGTCTGCAGTCTCTGATCATCTCCTGTACTATGTCTGCAGTCTCTGATCATCTCCTGTAGCATGTCTGCAGTCTCTGATCATCTCCTGTAGCATGTCTGCAGTCTCTGATCATCTCCTGAAGCATGTCTGCAGTCTCTGATCATCTCCTGAAGCATGTCTGCAGTCTCTGATCATCTCCTGAAGCATGTCTGCAGTCACTGATCATCTCCTGTAGCATGTCTGCAGTCTCTGATCATCTCCTGTAGCATGTCTGCAGTCTCTGATCATCTCCTGTAGCATGTCTGCAGTCTCTGATCATCTCCTGAAGCATGTCTGCAGTCTCTGATCATCTCCTGAAGCATGTCTGCAGTCTCTGATCATCTCCTGAAGCATGTCTGCAGTCACTGATCATCTCCTGTAGCATGTCTGCAGTCTCTGATCATCTCCTCTAGCATGTCTGCAGTCTCTGATCATCTCCTCTAGCATGTCTGCAGTCTCTGATCATCTCCTGTAGCATGTCTGCAGTCTCTAATCATCTCCTGTAGCATGTCTGCAGTCTCTGATCATCTCCTTTAGTATTTTGGGGGGAGAGCCATGCGCACTTGCGCTGCAATCGTGATGCATCGTGATGCATCGCCGAATCGAATCGAATCGAATCGTGGACTTGATAATCGTAATCGCATCGAATCGTGAGACCGGTGAAGATGCGCAGCCCTAGTAATAAAGCCATAAATTAACAAAGTCAGCACCCAACAGCCATGTGACACGACCCAGAGCCCTAAAGTATGTGATGTGCTGTGATTATCATCATCATGATAAGCACACAGTCGGGGAGTCTGGGATCTATACCTTCCTTCCATTGAAGTCTGTCAGTATGACTGTGTGCCACTTGTCTGTGCACTGACACTCGCTGCCTGGAAGAGCCCTGCCGAGCCCTCTCACATCAGTCTCTCCCTTAGTTCACAGCATTTACTAAAGGAGAGCGGTATGCAAATGAATCACTCCGCTCAGGCATAGCAGGCAGTAGGCGGCCGCGGCCAGAACTATTTATATTGTGCACCACGCGGCTTGGTAATGTCCATGTGCTCCGAAAATGGAAATAAAGTTCCTCCTCCGCTATCACTTCCTGGGCCCCTCTGTTGAGTTATCGGGGGATTTAGAAGAAAGTTCTTTCTAAAGAAGGAGACATTGCGGCATCGAGGAATTGTCGCTTACTGAAGTATCCGGTGGCTCAAGTCCTGCAAAGGGACTCGAGCCCTGTGTGTGGATCTTGCAATCAGATTTGGTGTTCCTCATTGTGTGCGCTGCTCCTCTCAGACTTCACTTGATGGATTTAAAGCAATGTTCAGATTTATTTTTCATGCAAACCTAACTTTACCCAGTTCACGTTTTGCTAGTCATGAATGTTTCACCACTGTATAAGACAGCATGCTATAAAAAAAATGATACTTTCAGTAGCTAAAAGACCTAGAAGAGTTAGAAGAACGCAAGTCCTGCCAATAGTGTCAAGCCAAACAAATTTTTTCGTGATGTTATTTTACATGTTTAGTCGTTTTTTTTTTTTTTTTATAGATATCCTGCAAATAAAATCAAGGTATATGTCATTTTTATCTATACTGTATATACCATCTTATGAATCAGAAATCTTGAATAGCTGATGTTAAAAAAAAATCTTTTAGTGTTTAGAAATTATACAATATGTTGATTTAATTAACTATTAATTACAAATATAAAATATATATTTGCTCAATTATTTGTAAACTGGGACCACAATTTGAGATTCAGTTATTATTTTCCTGCACTGACCTTGACCCATGGCAAAACCTTGCTATCTAGTCGTACTGTGGTTTGCGGTACTAGCAACCACAGAACTGGATCTTCCCAGTGGCAAAAAGCCAGACATTTACTTTCCAGCTAATGGTATGGTAAATTATAAAATATATGAGGGCATCAGATCTAGATTTCAAGTTTGCATAATATCACACTTTTATTAGGCAAAGAAGTTTTCCTACCACCTGTTTAACAAGAGAAGGTTGACATGTGCTGTTTTATATTGAACATTGCATTCGTTTAATTATCAATGCTTAAAGTGAAAGCCTTGTAAAGCATTGTAAAGTATTTTTTTTTCCTATAAAAATAAATAAAATGTTATACTTACCTGCTCTGTTGCAGTGGATTTGCACAGAGCAGCCCAGATCCTCCTCTTCTCGGGTCCCTCTTCGGTGCTCCTGGTCTCTCCTTTCTGTTCAGTGCCCCCACAGCAAGTAGCTTGCTATGGGGGCACCCGAACTGAGTCACAGCTCCCTGTGTCATTTCATACATGGAGCCCTCACCTGGCCCGCCCCCTCTTTCCCCTGATTGGCTAGCTGACTTTGCTTGATATCTGTGGCAGCCAAAGACGGCACTGCTGTGGCTCAGCCAATCAGCAGGGGGAATCTCGAATGGCTGAGACACTCATGGACATCACTGGACAGAAAGGGATCTTCCTCTTCACCCCATCCCTTGCTCCACCCCATGAGTGCCCCCACAGCAAGCTGCTTGCAATAGGGGCACTCATGCATGCTCGCTCCCGATCCTAGCTTTGTGTATTCGTAAGACTCACCAAACAGGGCTGAGCACTGCCCCCTGCTCCCTGGTCACTGGCTGTTATTAACAGCAGGAGCCAATGGCTCCCCTGCTGTATCTGAGCCAATGAGGAGAGAGAAAGCCGAGCCTCAGGAGCCTCGGCTTTCGTGCAAATCGCTGGATTGAAATTGGGCTCAGGTAAATATAAGGGACGGCTGGGGGGAAGCTGCATGTTGAAGTTTTTTTATCTTACTGCAAAGAATAAAGTTGTCATGTACCCGGTCTTGAAGCCAAAGTGGCGAGAGGGCTCCACTTGCGGCTCAGTGTACAACACCCATGAAGATGGTGACAGGGTATTCTGGGCCCGAAAAAGCACAGGTTGCCAGTTGTACTGTAGACAACTGAAACTGCAGTGGTGAGACCTCTTCAGATGGAAACCAGGTGATGAAGGCAACTGGTCTAGGGAGGCACCCTGGAATGTGCAGGCAGATCACAGCAGGCCGGGCTTAGACAGGAGTTGTGGTCAAGGGCAAGAGCCATGGTCAAAACACAGTGGTTAAGCAGAGAAATGAACAGGAATGTAGTCAGCAGCAGGCCAAGGTCATACACAGTAAGCAGACAGGAGCAGGTCTGTGGAGCAAGCCGATGTCAGAGGCAATGGAGAAGCAAGGGATAAGTTCAGAAGCAAGCTGGGTCGGTAACAGGAAATCCAGAAGTACAGAGCACACAGGAAGATGGGTTACAGGAAGCTGAAGACCAATCAGCAAAGTCTGAGTGCATCTGTCATCCTTATAAAGGCCAGAAGGTGCCAGGAACAAGTGTGCACCAATGCGCATGAGCGTATGCTGGCTCAATGCCGATGCATTTGCGTGCATTCCTGCGCAAGTGTGGCAATTGGCAAATGCGCCAGGTCTCTGTGCCTTCCTTCTCCAGCTTATCCCTAATAAGGTAAAACACCTTCTGCCTTTACAGCCACTTTAATAGGTGACTTTTCATTAAGACATTAACAGTCTTTGATATGTGCACTGTGATTTGCATTAACCTAGGTGTATTTTTGATAAGTAAAACTAATAAATGATTCTGGTGACACTCTGAAACTCTGGTGACACAATGAGACAGAAATCTGTAAATAATATACAATTTAATTTAGCTGCCACAGCATGCTGAACATAAGGCCTTGTACACACGACCGTTTCCTCTGCAAAATCCATCAAGAAAATGCTGGCAGAGCATTTTTGCCGAGAAAATTGGTTGTGTGTATGTTTTTCGTCGAGAAAACTGTTGTGGATCTTGATGAAAAAAAAAGAGAACACGCTCTCTTTTTCTCGTCGGGAGTCTCAATTTCCTCGTCATGTTTCTTGTCGGGCAGGTTTACGACGAGAAACACGTTCGTGTGTATGCTTAGAAACGCGTGCATGCTCAAAATAAAGTATGAGACGGGAGCGCACCTTCGGTAAAAGTAGCGTTCGTAATGGAGATAGCACATTCGTCAGACTGAAAAGCGCGAATCGTCTCTCACCAAACTTTTACTTAACACGCAGTAACATGAGATTAGCAAAAGCAGCCCCAATGGTGGCGCCAGTGGAAACGAACTTCCCCTTTATAGTGCCGTTGTACGTCACCGCGTTTGAGAACAACGAGATTTTGTCTTGACAGTGTGTATGCAAAGAAAGCTTGACAAGATTCTCGTCAAGCCTGACAAGAACCTCGTAGAGGAAAACAACGTTTCTTTTACGGGTGTACGAGGCCTCAGAAAGGGACTCATACAAAAAAATTAACATTAACAAGGGGGCCCCCAGATCCTGGCCCCCACCCTTTGTGAATGAGTAGGGGTATTGTACCGGCCCTGCCTCCAACGTATCTTCTCCCTCCAGTTCTCTCACCGGTGATGTCTTCTTCCTCAGGTTCTTCTCGCTGCTCTGCTGCCTTCTTCCTCTAGTTCTTCCTCCAGTTCTTCTCTCTCTGCTCTCTTCTTCCTCTCCTCATGTCTTTGTCCATAGGCATGCGCATGGAGTGTGCCAGATGTGCCTGAACACACCCTAATTCCCCTGTTTGCATTAACATTATCGATCTGTGCATCAAGAGGGAGATGGGAAAGATCTCCCTCTGACCAGGTCTGTCATAAGAGAAGGGCTTCTGCACTTCTCTTTCAGTGTGCCCGCGGGGAGATCAAGGTGCCAGTATATATACACTATTTTACCAAACGTATTGGGACACCTGCCTTTACACACACATAAACTTTAATGGCATCCCAGTCTTAGTCCGTATGGTTTAATATTGAATTGGCCCTTCCTTTGCAGCTTTAACAGCTTCAACTCTTCTGGGAAGGTGGTTCACAAGGTTTAGAAATGTGTCTATGGGAATGTTTTACCATTCTTCCAGAAGCACATTTGTGAGGTCAGGCACTGATGTTTAACGCAAAGGCCTTGCTTGCAGCCTCCACTCTAATTCGTCCCAAAGGTGTTCTATTGGGTCGAGGTCAGCACTCTTTGCAGGCCAGTCAAGTTCCTCCACCACAAACTTGCTCATCAATGTCTTTATGGACCTTGCTTTGTGTACTGGTCCAAATTATTTGGTGGAGGAGGGATTTTGGTGTGGGGTTGCTTTTCAGGTGTTGGGCTTGGACCCTTAGTTCCAGTTAAGGGAACTATTAAGGAGTCAGCATACCAAGACATTTTGGACAATTTCATGCTCCCAATTTTGTGGGAAGAGTTTAGGTAGGGCCCTTTGTGTTCCAATATCACTGCACACCAGTGCACAAAGCAAGGTCCATAAAGACATGAATGAGCGAGTTTGGGGTAGAGGAACTTGATTGGTCTGCACAGAGTCCTGACCTCAACCTGACAGAACACCTTTGGGGTGAATTAAAGCAGAGAATGCAAGCCAGGCCTTCTTTTCCAACATCAGTGCCTGACCTCACAAATGTGCTTCCAGAAGAATGGTCAAACATTCCCATAGACACACTCCTAAACCTTGTGGACAGCCTTCCAAGAAGAGTTTAAGCTGTTATAGCTGCAAAAGGTGGGCCAACCTTTTGCAGCTACCCTACGGACTAAGACTGGGATGCCATTAAAATTGATGTGCGTGTAAAGGCATGCATTCCAATACTTTTGGTAATAGTGGGGCAGATCCACAGAGCGAGTACGCCGGCGTATCTACTGATGCGCCGGTGTACTTTCAAATTTCCAGCGTCGTATCGTTGTTTTGAATCCTCAAAACAAGATACGACGGCTTCTGGGTTAGATCCGACAGGTGTACGTCTTCATACGCCTTCGGATCTAAGATGCAATTCTTCGGCGTCCGCTGGGTGGCGTTCACGTCGTTTTCCATGTCGGGTATGCAAATTAGCTATTTCCGACGATCCACGAACGTACGAGCGGCCGTCGCATTTTTTTACGGCGTCTCTAGTCGGCTTTTTTCGGCGTATAGTTAAAGCTGCTATTTTGTCGCGTATAGTTAGACTTGCTTTGTTAAGTATGGGCGTCGTTCCTGCGTTTAATTTTTTTTTTTTTTTGCGTAAGTCGTCCATGAATCGGGATGGACGTAAGTCACGTCTATGTTAAAAAAAATGACGTCCTTGCAACGTCATTTAGCGCAATGCACGGCGGGAAATTTAGGGACGACGCATGCGCAGTTCATTTGGCGCGGGGACGCGCTTCATTTAAATAAAACACACCCCCTAATCGCCGATTTGAATTCCGCGCCGTTACGCCGCTTGAGATACACTACGCCACCGTAACTTACGGCGCAAATTCTTTGGGGATTCGAACCTGCTAAAAGTAAGTTACAGCCGCGTAGCGTATCTGACATACGCTGCGCCCATCTATTTGTATGTGGATCTACCCCATAGTGTATATAATATAATATATTGCAGTTTACCAGTCCATGAATGTGGTGGCTGCATTTTTTTTCTTTTTTCATGCTTTTTTGCCATTGTGTTCTCTTGGAGATTCTGCTAGCAATACACTTTCAGCCCTGGCATGACAACATTCATTCACCATACTGTATCAGGACAACTGAAACAAAATAGGCCTACATAACCCCCCTCCCCCGTTTTATTCTACATAACATGGAGGGATGTGATTCTGTAGTCCTCATAGATAACTATAACTAACAACTATGTCATTGATAATTGAGAGCAGAAGCAAAGATTTCAGGAAGGTATCAGCTGACACAATGTCTGACAAGATCAACAGGTATAGTGTGGAACTTATCAAACAGATATAACAAAATGCTTTTATGGTATATTTAACAGAACAATATGGGAACAAAATAGAGATTTTTTTTTAAAAAACTTTAACCACTTCAGCCCTGGAAGGATTTGCCCCCTTAACGACCAGGCCATTTTTTGCTATATGGCACTGTGTAGTTTTAACTGACAATTGTGCGGTTGTGCGACGCCGTGCCCAAACAAAATTGACGTTCTTTTTTCCCACAAATAGAGCTTTCTTTTGGTGGTATTTGATCACCTCTGCAGTTTTAATTTTTTTGCACTTTAAACAAAAAAACTATTTTGAAAAAAAAAGCAATATTTTTTTGCTTTTTGCTATAATAAATATCCCCCCAAAAAAATATATTAAAAAAATGTCTTCCTCAGTTTAGGCCGATATTCTTCTATATATTTTTGGTAACAAAATTGCAATGAGCGTATTGGTTTGCACAAAAGTTATAGCGTCTACAAAATAGGGGCTATATTTATGGCATTTTTGTTATTTATTTTTTTACTAGTAAAGGCATCAATCTGCAATTTTTAGCAGGACAGCGATATTGCGACAGACAGATCGGACACTTTTGACACATTTTTGGGACCATTGATATTTATACAGCAATCAGTGCTATACAAATGCACTAATTACTGTATAAATGTTACTAGTAGGGAAGGGGTTAACATTAGGGGGCAATCAAGGGGTTAAGTGTTTTCCCCTGTGTGTGTTTCTAACTGTGGGGGGATGTGACTGACTAGAGGTGGAGCCAGCTGTTCGCTGTATCAATGTGAATGGTCCCAAAATAGTGTCAAAAGTGTCCGATGTGTCCGCCTCAATATCGCAAAATCATGATCGCCGTCATTACTAGTAAAAAAAAAAAAAATGCTATTAATCTATCCCCTATTTTGTAGCCGCTATAACTTTTGTGCAAACCAATCAATATACGCTTATTGCGATTTTTTTTACCAAAAATATGTAGAAGAATACGTATCGGACAAAACTGAGGAAAAAAATTGTTCTTTTTATATATTTTTGGGGATATTTATTATAGCAAAAAGTAAAAAAGATTGCTTTTTTTTCAAAATTGTCGCTCTTCTTTTGTGAAAAAAATAAAAACCGCAGAGGTGATCAAATACCACCAAAAGAAAGCTCTATTTGTGGGGAATACATGATTAAAATTTCATTTGTGTAAAGTGTTGAATGACCGCGCAATTGTCATTCAAATTGTGACAGCGCTGAAAGCTGAAAAATGGCTTGGGCAGGAAGGGGGTGAAAGTGCCCAGTATTGAAGTGGTTAATGGGCAGCTAAAAAAAAAAAGCTTTTGCAAAGTAAACAGTTCTTGCAGTACAATTACACACAGTTAACATGCTAATATTGACAATGATTAATTTCCTGACACAATTTCAGGATTAACCCCATGTCTGCCGGTTGACCAAATCAATAAGGTGAAATATGCAGACCAGACAAAAAATCTACACCTCACCTTTCAGCATCTCAGCCAGCAAAGAGGAGCTAGCTGGGCATGCACAGCTCTTTTATTTCCAACATAAAATCACAAATACATGCATTTGATTGGAGAATAAAATCAGCAGAGCTTCCCCTAATTTCAGATCTTCCCCTCAGATCTGCAGCGACTGCACTTCCAAGTGCACTTGTAGTGCAAAGTGGATTTGTCTTTAGTAAATCAACCCCAAAGTCCTGTTGCAGAGAACAGAACTTGTATTAATGCAGAATCCAGCAATTTACAACAAACCTAGCAGGACCACTCACAGCATATAACAGCAGTGTACAGTGGAACAGGTCTCAGATGTCCCGACAGTGTCTGTCTTGAGGGGCAGAATAAGGCTTGTCCTGTCCATACTCAATTGTGGAGGTTTCCAGGAAGGATGGTGTGTCCCTATCCTTCCCCTACTAATCTGTCCTTGTCAGATGATTGACCTGTCCCTACACTACCCACATGACAAATACACACCATACTAGAGAGCCAGGGGCTTGAATAGGCTCTGCCTGACCCAAGATGGTTGCTAGAGTTACATGGGATGGCAGCATCCAGTCGAATAGCTTTCCCAGTGACTCAGGAAACCTTAAAGGTACCAGGCTCCTATTGACTTTCTTTCCCCTTTGCAATGCAGCTGCAATTGAGTGGAAAAAGTAGACTGCACCTGCCTACAAGCTGGCAATGTTTGTTTGCAATATTTGTCGGCAATTACATTTTTTTATTTATTTTTGCAAATATCACTTTTACTGTAGCACATCCTTCCGACCCTTTGAGTCTGGAATGGATTTTAAGGAGTATCTCACAAAACAGATCAGACCTTTAATCCAAGCATGAGATCCCACAGGAATTGTATACCAGACTCTTAATCCAAGCATGCAGCTTGGCTGGTCAGGGAAAAAGAGGGGATGAGTCCATGAACCATACCAGGCCACATGCCCTCAACATAGAATCTGGAAGCACCCTCTAACAATAGGGGGGAACCCAGATACTGCCCCCATGTGAAAGAGCATGGGGTACATAGTAACGCGAAATAGACACCCAGACTTTTGACAAGTCCTTAAAAAAATAGGAATTCCCAGAAAATGTTTTTGTTGTAATTCTATTGTTATTCAATGTTGTTCAGCACTGCAGATCAATGTCAATCATAATGGATGATGGCTGCTGACCCACCTAAACAAAAAAACAAATTGCTTGGAATCTTCTTTGCGTTTGTGTTTGACCTGTTATTCATGAGTATTTGATCAATATTTGTGTACCATACTGTAACTTAAATTTTTTAAACTTTCCATTTTCCTTTTTTTAACTGTCTGACAGAAGAAAAAAGCAGAACTGACTTGATCTGCTTGTTTGTGCTCCTTTACAAACCAATGATAGACTGGGGCCAGGGAAGTGACCTAGCATAAAATGTGAATTTGACCATTTTAGCATGTTTTATCAAAAAGCAACCTGTCCCTCCCCCTAGTAAACTCAATTTTAATCCAGGCTTCAAACTATCATGGAAGGAGCGAACCACAGCATATGACCCAGTCAACCTCATTATAAGGTCCTTGACTAAGGCTTGGTTCACACCTGTGTGGGTGGTTCCTGCTGAGGGTCTGCACCCCCTTTCCGAAACTACAGCCAGCCACAGTGTGTGATTGGTACTAAGAGGGGCACTAGTGCTCAGTGGGGGGAGATGGGGGACACTGGTGCTCATAGGAGGAACAAGGGGGTTCTGGTGCTCAGTGAGGGACAAGGGGGACACTGGTGCTCAGTAAGGGGGAGAGGGGGGAACTGTGCTCAGTGGGGGGACAAAGAGAGTACTGGTGATCAGTGTCAAAATTGCAAAATTATGCTTAGGCATTAACATTTGTTTTACCCTTAGGCGAAAAGAGGTTAAGGAATATGTAAAACAGGGAGTGTAATGGCGCTTGCCAAAGGGAAACTAAAATAAGATAAAATATATTACACACACAACAACGTATATAAAAACGTATAGGTAATGATCCGTGGTGTTCAATCAAACTGTGTTCCACTCCTAATTTCCTTGAAGACCCTTCATAACATCCATAATTCAGGTGTAAAGGGTAGGAGTAGTGGATATAATAGATAAAATAGATTTACAATGATACTATGGAGATCATTGATTGAAGTGAATGTACCAATATAATGTAAACAAAGGTTTCCAGTGTTACCACCACAATAAAGTGCTTAAGTGTTAACGTGAATACAAAAACCCCAAATTAGGACGTAGTTTGTATATCAATAGTTGTAGCAAATAAACCAGTGTGCACAAAGATAAAAAGTGCAAAGTGAATAAATATTGGTATAAATAGATTCCATAAAAAATATATAAATAAAATTATATATATGAAAAAATATATGAAAAAATATATATATAACAAATCCAGTTGATATAGTGTTCAAGTTGACTTCCAAAATTTCATACAAAAAATGTTCAAACGTTGTGTTCCAAACGTGCAGATAAAAGAAAAAAATTAAATAAAGTGAAAAAGAATCAAGATATTCAAAGTGCATATATTTCAAAAGTTTTCCCAGCAGTGAAAAAGTTATTCAAACCAATGCTCCAATTCACCACACAATCCTCCAGGGTGACTGTGCAGATAGGACAGATAGTGCTAGCCTCTCACCTCAATTGCGATCATACAAGCCTGTTGGATAGGGGATGACACCCAGCAGTACACACTCTGCATATAGGAAGGTTCAGATGACTCCGGTCCTCCACCTCCAAATTCCTCCAGACACTCTCAAGGGAAGCAAAAAGCGGGCTCCATAGTGCAGTAAATCATTGGTAGTTTTAATAAAAATATAATAACACTCACAATTATAACGGCTGTGAACAGCATGCAGGTAACTCCACAGTATTATTTACAGATGGTCAGCAGATCTCCGCTCTCGGCCGCGAGCGGAGATGACGTCACCAACGACACTCCTCCTTCACCTGACGCGTTGCGTAGCAGAACAACGCTACTTAATCATAGGTATGGAAGTGCCGTGGGTGAGCGGTGACTTTTATACAGCTGCGGAGGCGCGCTTCTCGGCGCCTTCAATAAAACACACAATACATCAGCATAATGGCCTGAGCATAATCCGAAGTGTTGTAACATCCATTTAGAAAAATATTATTGTTGAAATAACAATTATAAATAAAAAATCTATGTAATCTCCCTCTAGTGGATAAAAAACATAAATTGTTCATCCTCAAAGGATATTCAAATGAACTATCCGATGCTTAGGGCTCCCTCAAGTGGTTAGTGGGAAAAGAGCAAGGAAAAAAATATACATGAGGGTAAGACACTTCATTCATTATTGACAAGTGTCAATACTTCCTCTAGTTCCAATTATAAAAAGCTCCTTGCACATGTGGCCCTTATCCATGATGGATTAATCTAAGCAAAATGGTAAATAATGAACAGGGGACATGACAATAATAGCAACGACCGAAAAAACATTCTTAATAATGGGAGAATTGAAATATAATTAATAATGACGCACAGCTCCAATAATAATTAAAAGCACGAATAAAATCTTGATATCTAAAAATTAGAAATAAAACAGTTAAGATCAAATTCTATGTTGTGGCCATTGGGGGATAAAGTGCATAATTCATGAATCCAGCGGGATTCAGCCTGGCTAATTTTCTGCACCCTATTGTCCCCCCTCCAATGGGGTTTGTATTTTTCAATACCCCATATTTTCAACGAAGAGGGATCTTTATTGTGATAACGCTCATAGTGGCGGGATAAACTATGCTTTGGGAATCCGTTTAATATATTTTGTGTATGTTCCCGTAGTCTTTTCCAAAGGGGTCTTTTTGTTCTTCCCACATATTGGATTTGGCATGGGCACTCTAGAAGGTACACCACTCCTTCAGTTCTACAGGAAATAAAGTCTTTAATCTTGTATTCTTTCCCTGTGAAACTTGATTTGAATTTTTCTTTTTTCTTTTTACTTTCTTTAGTGCGTTTACAAGTGAAGCAGGTTTTGCAAGGATAAAAACCTTTTTCATTGAAAAATGAAAAACTTTTCTTTTCAGGGGGGTCCAAAACATTCTTTGCAATCAGATCTCTTAAGGTTGGGGCCCTCCTATAGGTGAATAGAGGTCTCTCAGGGAGTATACTTGTTAGATGGCGATCCCCCTTCACAATGTGCCAATACTTCCTGCAAATGGTCTCTACCTGCTTATGTTGGACACTATAATTCATTATTAGGGGTACCCCTCCGGCAAAGGTATTGGTTCTGGTAGAGTCCTGGATGAGAGAATTCCGATCCAACGCCATCACATCTTGTATTTTTTTGTTAATAAAGTCCTGTTGGTAACCTTTCTCTACAAACCTTTTCCCAATAAAATCAGCCTGTTTTAGAAAAGTATCATCTTTGGTGCAGTTTCTCCTCAATCTTAAAAGCTGCCCTTTTGGTATGTTTTCCAACCAGGGCGAATGGTGGCAGCTATCTAGAGGTAGATAGCTGTTTCGATCAACGGTTTTAAAATGGGTCTGCGTTATTAATTTTGTTCCTTCTTTCATGATTTCTAAATCTAGGAAATTAATCTTTTCTTCACTGATTTCCCAGGAGAGTACAATATTTTTGTCATTAGTATTAAGATAAAAGCCAAAATCTACCAACTTTTCCCTGTCTCCAGACCAAATGATTAAAATATCGTCAATAAAACGTTTGTATAGGAGTAGTTCTTTGGGTTTTCTATTGTATAGGACCTCTTCCTCCCACTCTGCCATATACAAATTTGCCACACTGGGTGCGTACTTGGCACCCATGGCAATACCACATATTTGTTTAAAATAATCATTTTGGTACCAAAAATAATTGTGGTCTAAGCTATATTCCAAGCAGTGTGTAATGAACCTCTTTTGTGTATCTTTGAGGTCACTCAGACCATTTAGTCCCCAACTAGTTGCCCGTGAGGCTTCCTTATGGTCTATGATGGTGTATAGGGATGAGACGTCGGCAGTGGCCATATAAACCGAGTCACCTTCCAATACAAGAGTATCCAACAGTTGTATCAAATGTTTTGTATCGCGTAAATATGACTCGGTCTTCTTCACTAGGGGTTGGAGGAACCAGTCAATGTATTCTCCAATTCTAGCTCCTACGGAATTAATTCCGTTGACGATCGGTCTTCCTGGAGGATTTTCCCTAGATTTGTGAACTTTTGGTAGGGTGTATATGACTGGAATCCTACACCCCACTGGTTGTAAATATTTGCCTTCTTTTTTGGTTAATAATCCTTTACTAATTCCTCTTTTTACCAAGCTGGCCAAATCATCTTTATACCGGACTATGGGGTTACCCGGGAGTTTGAGGTAGGTGGTGCCATCGCTTAACTGTCGTTCAATTTCTTTTTGATACGCTACTTTAGATTGGATAACGATGGCCCCCCCCTTATCAGCTTGTCTTACCACCACATCCTTTCTTTCTTCTAATTTCCGGATTCCATTCTTTATATCTCCTGAATCATACATCTTCTTTATCTTTAAATCATGTAGATCTTTTAGGACCAATCTCCTAAAGGCTTCAATGTGACCTTCGTTACTCACTGGCGGATTGAAGACCGATTTATTTCTCAAGTTGCTGTGTAGTACATCATTTGTTGTAGTGATATTTCTCGTACAAACTTCCCCTGGTTTATTCAACATGTACTTTTTTATGTGTAGGCTTCTGGCAAACTTGTTGATGTCTACATAAGCATCAAATTTATTGAAATTTTTCTTTGGTGCAAATTTTAGTCCTTTATCCAATACCTTAAGTTCCTGCTTAGTAAGTTCTACTCCACTGATATTGATGACCCCTTCTCCTACTATTCTCATTTTCTTCTGTTTCTTGCTTCCCGCCCTGCACCCTCTCCTCGGTCTTCGTTTCTTCCAGACCGATTGTCTTGGAACCGTCCTGGTTAAGGAATGAGTTTCAAGTGGACTTGCACTGTGGTGTGATGCATAATATTGAATCCTTTATACCTTGAGCACCATCTGACCCACCTCCCCCTGTTACTTTTCCCATTACAACCACACCAACCCCATGCTCTAGGTCCTGGATGAGCCAAACTTTTGGTTCGCAGCAGAACAGGCAAAAAAATTGTTCGAACATGCGAACACCATTAAGTCTATGGGACACGAACGTGAAAAAGTGATAATTTTAAAGATTAATATGCAAGTTATTGTCATAAAAAGTGTTTGGGGACCTAGGTGCCCCAGGGGACATGTATCAATGCAAAAAAAAGTTTTAAAAACTTCATTTTTTTTCGGCAGCAGTGATTTTAATAATGTTTAAAGTGAAACAATAAAAGTGAAATATTCATTTAGATTTCGTACCTGGGGGGTGTCTATAGTATGCCTGTAAAGTGGAGGCATTTTTCCCGTGTTTAGAACAGTCCCTGCACAAAATGACATTTCTAAAGGAAAAAAAGTAATTTAAAACTACTCGCGGCTATAATAAATTGTCGGGTCCCGGCAATACTGTACAAATAAAAGTCAGTTAAAAAAGCGGCATGGGTTCCCCCCAGTCCATTACCAGGCCCTTTGGGTTTGGTATGAATATTAAGGGGAATCATGGCCCAATTTTTTAAAAATTGGCATAGGGGTCCCCTTAAAATTAATTTTAAGGGGAACCTCGCGCCAAAATAAAAAAATGGCATGGGGGTCCCCCCAAAAATCCATACCAGACCCTTATCCGAGCATGCAACCTGGCAGGCTGCAGGAAAAGAGGGGTGACGAGAGAGTGCCCCCCCTCCTGAATCGTACTAGGCCACATGCCCTTAACATGGAGAGGATGTCCCCATATTGATGGGACAAGAGCCTTCTCCCCACAACCCTTGCTCGGTGGTTGTGGGGGTATGCGGGCAGGGGGCTTATCAGAATCTGGAAGCCCCCTTTAACAAAGGGGACCCCCAGATCCCGGCCCCCCTATGTGAATTGGCAACAGGGTACATTTTACCCCTACCATTTCACCAAAATGTGTCAAAATGGTAAAAAACACAGGAGACAGTTATGGACAAGGGCGAGTGGTGCGCTGTCGTCACCCAAGAAGCTCCTGACGTTCCCCCAGTGGACGGGTGCCTGAGAGTTTTGTGTACCTGCCGGCACATTAGATTCAAGGTGAATTTTAAACTGCATAACTGTAAGTGCAATTTTAATCTTTTAAATACATTTCTACACTTTTAATGCACTATGTGGAGCTGTCACTATTTTTTAGATGGTGGGCATTGATACTGCTGGAATTTCCTGGAGAACGAGATCCATCAGGACTGCACATCTGAAACCGTGAAATTGGGACCTATTATATGCTGTTTTTGATCCCCTGTCATAAGGGATCATGGGAATTCGGTAATGCCGCGTACACACGGTCGTTTCTTGTAATGAAATAAAACAACGTTTTTAAAAACGTCATTTAAAATGATCGTGTGTGGGCTTCACATCGTTTTTTGTCTTAAAAAAAACGACCAAAAAAAAATTCGAACATGATTCAATGTTTTATGTCGTTTTAAACCCGTGCATGCTCAGAAGCAAGTTATGAGACGCTTGAATGGAACAGAGTGCCGTCGTACATGTTGTACGTAACCGCACTTTGCTAGAGCATTTTGAGGAAAAGATGGTGTGTGGGCAACGTCGCGGTGGTTCCCGTCGTCGCCGTTTTTTTTTTTAATAAAGGACTTGTCCCAAGCTGTCTCCTGTGTTTTTTTACCATTTTTTGTCTTTTTTTAAATGGTAGGCCGTTACCAATTCACATAGAGGGGGGCGAGATCTGGGGGTCCCCTTTGTTAAAGGGGGCTTCCAGATTCTGATAAGCCCCCCGCCTGCATACCCCCACAACCACCGGGCAAGGGTTGTGGGGATGAGGCCCCATGTTGAGGGCATGTGGCCTAATACACAGGTGTTAACCTGTGGTCAAATGTGTTAATGTGTGGTTGAATGTGCCTTACCTTGACTCTATTAGTCCAAGATTATTCTACATAGAGAGGAAAGATTTGACATAGAGAAAAGATTTGACATTATAGAGACAGTGTTGGGGTAGACCATTCGACATGAATGACGAAGATTCGATGAAGCAACAAAAAACATACAAATGTCGAATTTGTCATTGAAGGCTTATTGTGTCCGTCGAAAGTTCTAAGAAGATTCGACAAGCAGCTAAACTGTACGATGCCGCAATCGTACATTTCCGGTCAAATGCTCGGCCCATAGGCTATAGAAGAATTTGAATGTTGGTTGACTAGTAATAATAAATTATAAATATAATTATTACTAGTGTCATACAACATTAGAATTCTTCTATAGCTTGTAGGCGGAACATTCGACCGGAAATGTACGATTGCGGCATCGTACAATTTAGCTGCTCCGTCGAATCTTCTTAGAACATTCGACAGACACCATAAGCCTTCAATGACAGATTCGACCTTAATTAATTTGGATTTTCGGACTAATGCTTTTTTTCAACGACACAAAATAAATAAAAACAAATTTCGGGAGTAACTAAATACATTTATTTTTCAGACGAAAACAAAATATTTCAGTGAGCACATGTCTATTAAAAACCGCCTTAATGGTCAATAGCCATATTAGGCAATATGGCCATTGGATGATAGTGTCTCTTTGACCTGTATATTCAAGGTAACAAGTGTCTATTTAATTGTATGATCTTAGAGATAATAATGAGGATGAGCAGATGACCTCACATTTTCACCAACATCCAGGTATAACTGAAAATCAAATCAAATCAACCCCAATAGTTCCCTCTTGGACATCAACAATTCTCCAAAATACACTGTAGTCTGTTATTATTAGCTATAAGATGCATAGAATATAGGAAAACAAGTCTTTATTGTATTATGTTGGTGAACCTTTCCCTCTCTATTTCAGACATTCAACATTAAATAATTCTATTTTGACTTGGCAAATTAATTCCTGCCAAAACATGAAAAAAATTACAGATAATGAATTGCCTGTAGTATTAATCATAAACTTTTAAAGTTGTGTTAAACATTTCCTGTAGTCATTATGCAAATATGTGTGAATTAATAATTTAATGAAGGAATGCATAAATGATTTGAGTCACTGTTGCAAACTTCAACTTTAATTGAATTCTATTAGACTAGACTGAAAAATGAGCTTACTGATAAATGAGCAGAAGAAAATGTTAAATAGAAAATTCTGAACTGAGCAGATTATATCATAAAAATGCAGTAAGTCATTATACTAAGATAATTGTGCACTCTTCCTTTTTTTTTTTTTTTTGCAGCTGATAACTAAAAAAATGTTTCTCGTTTTGGAATTATATTTGATTATAAGCTTTAGGCCTCAATCATACCTGTGTATTCTGGGAACACGTGAAAAACACTTGGCAAACTCCCATTACAATTGTGTCATTAAATGTTAATGGCACCCAAAATGCGGCTAGCAAATATGCGTTTTGTTGCCCCTATTCAAACGAATGTGCCACCCTATGTTGTCACACATGTAAAGAATGCACCAAAAAAGACATGAAAAATCAAGCAACAAATGCAATGTGGTGGTGTGAATGGGACCTTGATATAGGGATCGATTTACTAAAGGCAAATAGACTGTTAACCTTTGCAAGTGCAATTATCCTCTGCAAGTTGCTCCAGAGATTAGTAAATGAGGTAAAGCTTCACATTAGAAAGAATACCCAATCACGTGCAAGGAAAAAAAAACAGCATTTTTGCTTGCACATGATTGGATGATGGAAGTCAGCAGAGCTCTCCTACATTCATTAAGCTCTGGAGCAACTGCACTTGCAGAGTGCAAAGTTTATTTGCCTTTAAGAATTCAACCCCGATACAGTATAGCTTTGATTTAGCACAGATTTACTAATTTATGAAAACAAGGCTAAGAGTAAATCTGCCTAACAAATCAATAATGCTTTGTGATTGTCAGAATCTTAACATTAACTTTAACAAATGTACTTGCTTATATTCATTGGTTTCTCAGATGTTCACTGGGAAAAAAAATTCAGTTTTCAACAATGACTCATTCCAACTTTTATTATCTTTATACTTGTATATAAACACTTCAGCTAAGAGCAATGTGTACAACACGTCTGTGCAAAGCATATTCAAAGCTTTGAGTTGCTTAAAGCATCCCTCGCATCGGAGGGTATTAAATAGATAACACTGGCTGTCATTTTACCACTTGCCGCCCGAGCCATAGCTGAAAATCGGCTACAGCACGGTCGGATAACTCTGGAAGGGCAGTGGCATATCTAGGGTATGGCAGCCATGGCAAGGGCCATGGGCGCCATATGAAGGGGGCGTTGATGAGTGGCTGGGCAGCAAGACACTTACCAGGGTCTCTTCTTCTCTCCTCCCGAGCATAGGCATGATCTCCTTTTCAGCACCTTTGCTAATGGACAATGGCAGCGCGATCCCTGCTGCATTCAGCCACAGCCCCTCCCCCCCTTTGTTCTCCCAGGCTCTCCAATTCTATCTGGTCAGATTGGCAGCGCACAAAGAAGAAAGAGGAACATCAGTTTCTCCCTCTCCTCTGTGAAAACTGAGGCCTTAAGTGATGAAGATTTCATCACTTCCAGTATTGGTTCTGCATTTACCTGGCCTTGGAGGGCAGAGGAGCGATCAGGAGTCTAATAAACCCCAGATTTCTCCATAAAGAGTGTAGCGCTACCCCCAAAAGGAGCCGCTGATTGGTGTTGGGATCGGCGTATTAAGTTACCTCAGTGTTGTCTAGGGGTGTAATTGATGAGTGGAGTAGTGAGCGAATGTCCAGTCAATGAATAAAGGTTTTCAAATGCTTTATTTCCAGGCCCAACACGGCCAACATCAACATCAAATAGGGAAGAAAGGTTGATGAAGCAAGAGAGAAAACTTTGCAGTATCAGGCCTGGATATGAACCGAGCAATCCTGCTCTCAGTAGTATCAATTGCAGTTCGTCGCCACTCTAGCCAGAGTGGGTGAAGTGCCCCCGGACAGACTCCTGTCACGAGCCTGGCAGCCGAAGTGTCACTTTAGATTGCTGGGAGGAACAGGTGTCTGCCACAGACCTGGCTCTAGGGCCTCTGCCACAGGCCTATTACTTGAATAAGCTAAATGGACGAATTGAGCGAATCCTCCCAGTAGGTTTAAACATAGGTCACCGGATGACAGCAAAGTGTACCTGTCAACATTCCGGTCACCAGATCCCTGATGGTTCGTTCAAGCCCTGTTGGACAACCTGCCTCCGGGTTCTCCTCAAGCCGACCCCCCAATCGAGCGGCACCCAGCCTGGGATCTTTTCAATAGAACTGGGGACCCAGTAAGTCACTGGGGCCACTCTTAGGAACATGGAACTCCACGTAGAATGCGACCCCGGCCTGGTAGGCCATCGCCGGGGTCCGTTGGATGCGCACACCCTAAAGGTGGGTGCCGCACCTGGAACCCACGAAGAACCAAGGAAAAATGGCGTCTGCCACATATATAACCTCCCCCAGCATGCCCCGCGAAGGGGAAAATCCTCTAATTGGCTGCTGGGGAAAAGTGGCTCTGCCAGAACCCCTCTAGCACCACCTGTCGCCGAGGGGTGGAAACGACACCCCTGGAGCGCAGACTGACCTACAGGACAGTTCAGGAATGACAGCAGCCCAAAATTTAGCAAATTGTGAATGGGAGCAAAATAACTCTCCCATTCCCCATTAACTTTAGCGTAGTGCCCATACTGAAAGTAGGGGGACGCTACATACTCCCCCCACTTGAAATGACACTGTCCCCAGTGTCCTAAGGCATTCAAGCCTGAATGCCAGCCTGATACTTGCTAACCAGATAGGAAAGGGGGAAGAAAAGAGAAGAGAACACAATTGTAACATTAATTACAATATTGGCATCATTTAAATAACACATGACATACAAACATATACAACCCTATCTATCTAGCTGCCCATTCTCTGCAGTGTTGGTAGTAGGTGGGTCCAGAACCTGCATAGGAAATCTAAAACATTCACAGTATACAAAATAAAATTCCTATCTATGTACAACCTCCAAGGTCAGAATTGAGACTGCACGCTTACGTCTGAGCGCAAAATCTCCTTTCCTCCCAGGGAGTCCTAAATGTAAGTGCTTGAGCAATAATCTCTGTTGCAAGAATATAAAATATAAAAATAAATAACATTTCTGTCCTGCAATGTAAACGTTGCAGAACACTGCCCCTAGCGGTCAGTGCGCTGGTACTGCGGCAGTCCAGTTCAAGTGTAAAGAAATAGCAGCAAAAGGGAAGTAAAAAGGCAGAACAATTCCCTTCTTGTCGGATCTCCCTTTACTGCTGTGGAGAAGTTGGCAAGGACCCCCACTCTAACTGACTGAACCCAACCCCTCCAAATTTCTTCACAATAGTTCTGATGTGGATCCGGAGAGGCCAGAGGGAAAGGGGAAAACTGGGAGAAACAACAAAAGTGGGAGCAAAGAAAAACCTTGTCCAAAACTTCTTGAAGGTTAGTAAGCTATACAAAGCCCACATGTATTTTACTTATAAAATCGGGGGTCAGGCAAAATAACAGTGTCACCATTTACTGTGGACTTGGTGACTGAAAACACCTGATCCTCTCTCCCAGGAAATTTCAGCACAACCCGGTCTCTATAGATATGCCGGCCCCAGCTCCAGTCGCGGTGGCATCTCTCGAATATGTCTTTCAAATGAGGCAGCCTTGGGTCTGCACCCACGAGGATACGAGGTACTTTTAAATATGACCAAACAGCTTCCTGGCACCAAGCTTCCCGTTCTTGGTCAATCTGTGACAAAAGGGAAGGTGGCACATACGGATATTTGTATCCATATTCAGTAGCAACCCTTTGGATTACCACATACTGTAAGGGAGCCAAATTGGGTAGGTTCCGCGAGTCTCCTCGTCCCAGCAGCACTAAAGCATCCGGTGCCCTTCTCAATACGGGAGCAACAAGGAGCACAGGGGCGGTGAGTGAGATAGAGGGAACAGAAATAGACTCACCGACTCCCCAGGTTAGCTGCGTAACGTTCTCGGATGGCTGCTGAGACCCACGGGATGCGCTCCGGCCAGAGCGCTTCTTCCTCCTCCTCCGAGTACCGGGAATGACACGAGATCCTCCAAGGCCCTGCGACTCCGGGAACCTTGGTTCAAACAAACTTTCCAGTGTGTCCTCATCTTCAGACACAGAATCAAGCTCGGAGGAGTGCAGCTCCTCCACAGGTACAGTATATAGTCACAAGGTTTGGCTGTGGGATCTTTGGCCCGATCCGGCAAGGAGTGGCAGGAGGGTAGGCCTCGACCACAGCCGCGGGAGGCTGGAACAGTCCCACTTTGACTGAGGTACGCCACACGGAGATCGCTGTGGATGGGGTGTTCTCCGAAGTGGTATCGGCCTGTAATTTTGTCACGTCCGATAAACTGGTCACGTCCGATAAGCTGGTCACACTAGTTGGGTCATCTTCGGTCATAGGGCTTACCTTCGGGGAGCAAGATGGCAGGGTAGCCGATTGCAAGGTCAGGGTTGATGAAACCGAGATGACCTCTATGTTGGAAGCCTCCGGCTCTACGAGCTCCACTGATGGGGATGGCTCCGGCCTTGTGGGTTCCTCCTCCGCGGTGATGGCAGCTGTGATGAAATTCACCCTGTACGCCCTTGGAGTCTTAACGAGAGATATGGCGACGAACAAATAGGCCCGGCATCTCTGGCATCGGGCGAAAGGCTGAATCTTGGCGGACAAGTTCTCGCACTGAGGGCAGGTCAGTCCAAGCATCTCCGTTCCTCCGCTGGACAATAGCACAAACTGTCCTTCTGTGGTAAAACGAATGCCTGTGTCAGAGACAGACAATCCCGGCGGTGCAAACATGATGAGAACCCTTGGCGAGGTAGTTGGGGC
Source organism: Rana temporaria (assembly GCF_905171775.1). NCBI lineage: Eukaryota > Metazoa > Chordata > Amphibia > Anura > Ranidae > Rana > Rana temporaria. Next base: position 272,180,282 of record NC_053493.1, read on the forward strand.
CCTCAGTCGCGGAGCGGCAACACTCGGTTGCAGGAAGGCAGACATCACCATGCGGTTCTCCTTCTTCCTTGCTGATGGGCGGTGCTCTGCTGGCTTGGCGCGAAATCCAATAATACGTCCCGTGCAGGGGAGGGTGGCTCCTCCCACTTGAAGAACTTGTCCAGACAGGTTGCAGTCGCGTGCTTTGCTGCACGTACGCCCAAGCTTAACTTAGGTAGAAGAATACGTATCAGCCTAAACTGAGGAACAAAAAAAAATTGTTTTTTACATATTTTTAGGGGATATTTATTATAGGAAAAAGTAAAAAATATTGAATTTTTTTCAAAATTGTCGCTCTATTTTTGTTTATAGCGCAAAAAATAAAAACCGCAGAAGTGATCAAATACCACCAAAAGAAAGCTCTATTTGTGGGAAAAAAAGGACGCCAATTTTGTTTGGGAGCCACGTCGCACGACCGCGCAATTGTCAGTTAAAGTAATGCAGTGCCGAATCGCAAAAAGGGGCCTGGTCCTTTACCTGCATTTTGGTCTGGGTCTTAAGTGGTTAACAAGGGATTTCCTTCACATTGGAAAGATAACCTTCTCCTCCTGTTGAGTCCACAGGACAGAATATGAAGGGAAATCTCCCTCAGGCCTGGTTCACACCTTTAGCGTGTTTTCAGTTTTCATCTGTGCATTTTATGGAAAGAGACTTTTTTCTGCTTTTTGGTTCCATAGACTTCAATGGATGAAAAGCATGCACTGAAAAACGCAAAATGCATCTGCAATCTGCAAACATGGGTTTGAATGAGGCCTAATGACATACACACATAGCAAAAAAAAAAAAAGATCTCTTTTCTAAATGAAAAAATGGCAAAAGATTGTTCACATGGCCTTCAGGAAAGATAAAAGCATTGTGCACAAAAAGTTTTAACAAAGTTTTCAGCCAATTTCAAGCGCATTTGCTGAAAATTTTTAAGCAGTTTTCAGATCAAGTTAGGAGACGTTTGTGGGAAAAAGTAAAAAGAGCGAGAGAAAGTAAAATGAAAGATAGTGCAGGGCCAGCATGAAAGGGTGAGAAGGGGAAAAAACTATGGGGTTAAGGATTGTAGCTGGAGAATGGGGGAGAGATGGATTGGTTGGGGCAACAGGACGAGGAGGGGTTTGTGGCAGTGATTTAAGGGATAGGTGGGGTCTCCTGGACAGCAGAGAAGGGACAGGTGACAAGCAGGAAAAAATGTTTTGGTTGGTTTGCTTTATCTGTTTGCAGGTGCATTATGAGCAGAGGACGTCATGGCAGAGGATCGAGAGGCAGTGGTTGGTCTTTTGACGGTGGAAGAAAATACGGTTGAGATGGAAGTGTGAGGGACTCATCGGTGGTATGTGCCCCTCAGGTGTATTCCAGTTACTAAGGTTAGCTGGAATACGGTAATGGTGCACTGTGGGTGTGGTTATGTAGTTACTCCCGAAATTCCTTTTTATTTATTTTGTTTTTCGTTAGAAATTGCATTCGTCCGAAAATCTGAATGAATTAAGGTTGAATCTGTCACTGAAGGCTTATGGTGTCTGTCGAATGTTCATAGAAGATTCGACGGAGCAGCGAAACTGTAGGACGCTGCAATCGTACATTTCCGGTCGAATGTTCCGCCTACAAGCTAGCTATAGTAGAATCCTAATGTTGTATGACTAGTAATAATTATATTTCTTAATTATTATTACTAGTCAACCAACAATAGAATTTTTCTATAGCCTATGGGCCGAGCATTTGACCGGAAATGTATGATTGCGGCGTTGTACAGTTTAGCTGCTCCGTCGAATCTTCTTAGAACTTTTGACAGACACCATAAGCCTTCAATGACAGATTCTACGTTTATATGTTTTCCAATGTTTTGTCTAAACTTTGTCGTCCATGTTGAATTGTCAAGTTAGTTCTAGCTATTTTACTGCTCCTCCTCTTTGGTTACAATCAGCCAATAACATTCATCATCATAATTATTTTTATTTTACTTCCCCCTCCCAATTTCAGCAGCGATCTTTTCTCTCTATAATGTCAAATCTTTTCTCTCTATGTCGAATCTTTTCTCTCTATGTAGAATAATCTTGGACTAATAGAGTTAAGGTTAGGCACATTCGACCACAGGTTCGATAGATACAGATTGTTATTGTCAGCGCCATGTCGAATCTCCTATGTCTATCGAACTGTTGTTGCAACAAAAACGAAAATAAAGCATTTGTTTATGTCGGATCTTTCGATTCTCGTATTCTGCGCATTCGTTTTCGTTTGTTAAAACGATAACGAAAATACCTGAAATTCGGACAAAAATGCATTCAGACGAAAACGAATGCACATGTCTAGTATGAAAAGAATTCTCTGATTGGGTGAAGTGCAGAGCAGGATATCACCACTCTCAACTCATCCAATCAGAGAATGCTTTGCATTCATTCAGAAGATGCAATGTATTCTCTGAGTGGGGCATGTGGTGAGCAGTTGATTTCCTGTGTTAAAAATGCATCAAGCCGGCTGCTCAGTTCAGTACCCTGAAGCAAATGGAGATCACTGAAATAGAGGTATCTACTACAGTGATTTCCAGGAGCATTGGTCAGGTATGGCATAGACATAGCTACATTGATCAATGCTGGACCAATTTACCTATGTAAAAATATACCAAGCCTGTAATTCTTCTTCAGGTGGGCCACTTACCATACAGGCCATCCTCCTAATCCATGTGCCCAGCCCCTAATCTAGCAGGGCGTCGTACGCATTTTTAAGCACATGATTAAAGACTGAGGCTCTAATTGGCTCCACTGCGCCATAAGCCCACCTAGTTGTGTGACAATAGCAAATTAATATTCACTATGGGTTTCCTAATTCTCCTCCCAGCCAATCAGGAAGCGAGTCCTGAGACCCAATTGGCTCGGGAGTCTTAGGCCAATCGGGTCTCAGCACCCACTTCCTGTTCGGCTGGGAGGAGAAGCAATGGCCCCGGAGCGAGGAGTAGCTGGAGCAAGGAGAAGCAGCCCTTGTCATCTGCCTCCTAAAGTAAGGAGGCTTCTGATTGCTGCCTTCCCATCCGTCACCTATGGCAGGGTGATCACCGCCTTTCCATCCCGTCTCCCACGGGGGGGTGGGGGGGGAATCGCTGCCTCCCCATCCGTCTCCTGAGTGTTACTCAGGGTCATATGCATTCAAAAATGTATGTCCCAAATGTACAATCTCATAGGAGACACTGAAAGACACAGAAAAAGCTGCAAGCAAGCAGAGAGACCCAGAGAAGTCAATATCTAGTCTAGCTTATGAAATCATATAAGACATATATCCAAAATTCCACAGGTTATGAGAATTTAAACAAGAGATTTAAAGAAGAAATGCTTTCATAATTTACAAAAAGGGGCTGTGATTGCAATTTTCTATAGATCTGTGTTTGACACCACTGCAAAGTAGCAAGGTAAGATATATTGTATACTCTACGATAATACATTTCAAGCATCCTATTTTATTCCTAAAGTAGCTCTGCCACCTAGTGGATTTTAATAAAACTTCATGTATGCAGTAACGACATAGACATGACAAATAATGTTTATACTGAAGCACACTTTTATAAAATTAAAAACAAACAATAACATTTTGTTTTTTTATGATCCGAGATGGAACATTTCCCTTCATCATTGACATATTTACAAACCATAATTAGTTATTACCAAATGCAATATATAATGCTTTAGAAAATGTATTTAACCATCTCGGTTCAGGAAGGTTTTACCCCCTTCATGACAAGGGCATTTTTTGCTATTCAGCACTGCGTTTCTTAAACTGACAATTTCACGGTCATGCAACACTGTATTCAAATAGAATTTTTAGAATATTTTTCAGACAAATAGAGCTTTCTTTTGGTGGTATTTGATCACCACTTGGTTTTTAATTGTTTGCAAAGAAAAAAGACGGAAAAGGTTGAAACAAAACAATATTTTTTACTTTTCGTTATAAAACATATCCAATAAAATCAAATTTCGTCATGAGCAAAATGTATTCTGCTACATGTCTTTGGTAAAAAAAAATCCCAATAAGTGTATACAAATTGGTTTGTGCTGAAGTTTTAACTTTGACAAACTATGGTATATACAGTATATTTAAAAATGTATAAATTCTGAAGTACTGATAGTCTGTCTCTAAAAATCTAGAAAAGTTTTTTTTTAACATACGGTTACCAGTGCAGTACAGCGTCATCATATGACTGATGTGGCAGTGATCAGAGACACTGACTGATGACAGTATGTTAAAAAAATAAAAATAAAACGTGATTTTTTTCCCACAAGTTTTTGAAAAATGTGGAAAGAAAATAAAAACCTATTTTTTTTTACAAAGTTGTCAATTTATAAGATATTTCTAACTGCATGTACATAGCAAAAATGACACCCCAAAATACATTTTGCTACTCGTCCTGAGTATGGTGATACCACATATGTAAAACTTTTCCACAGCCTGGCCACATACAGAGGCCCAACATCCAAGTAGCGCCTTCAGTCATTCTAAAGGCATAAATTACACATTTAATTTACTGATGACCTATCATCATAAAGGCCTGGAGCACCAGGACAATGGAAGTACCCACAAAATGACCCCATTTTGGAAAGCAAACACCCCAACATATATTCTTTGAGGCATAATGAGTCTTTGGAACATGTATTTTCCAGTTCTTGAAAAATGTGGAAAAAAAGTTGAAAATATACTTGTTTTACACAGCTCCCAAAATGCATTGTGACACGTTTGGAGCATGAGCAATGCTACTTTAGGGCATGCACACTGCTTTTTCAAGCTGGAGATAATACGGGGTTCCTGTATTAAGGATGGAACGTCCGGAAGAGATGGGCAAAAAAATTACGGCAATACAATAGCTATTGATAGAAATTACATCATACAACAAATAAAAATGAATATAAAAATAAATATAAAATTAAAAATAATAATAAAAAATCACAAGTATATATGTAATCAAATAACAATAAATCTATAAAAAATCTATAAAAAAAATCACAGATATATATGACATGGAAGAAGGAATGAATAGTGATGAACGAACATCCGACGGGACACTAACCACAAACTTTCGCAAATGTCCGCGAACCGCAAGTTTGTGGCGGGCCCCATTGACTTTAATAGCAGGCGAATATTAAAAAAACCTACAGGTCATATTTGCAGCCACAAAATACTTACTAGCTGTGCACAAATAGTCCCACAAAATGGACACTGACCTACCAGAAGTATTACGTGAAAAATCGGATACATAAGTAAGTGCCGGCCATTACAAGCCCCAAAAAATAGCCGACAGGCATTCACCTGACAGCAAACAACTTTGTATTCTGTGGCTGGAGGTACATTAAGCTATTCACTGGATACAGAAGTAAGTGTCGACCATTACAGGCCCCAAAAATTAGCCCACAGGCGTTCACCTGACAGCAAACAACCTTGTATTCTGTGGCTGGTGGTACATTAGGCATTCACCAGATACAGAAGTAAGTGTCGGTCATTACAGGCCCCAAAAATTAGCCCATGACCACAGGCATTCACCTGACAACAAACAACCTTGTATTCTGTGGCTGGTGGTACATTAGGCATTGTAACAGCACTGGTGAATGGAGTGAACCACAACTGCGGTTAGCAAGGAATTCAATGCGATTCTCTATGCGACAACTCAGTAGGCCCCAGGCATCACTCCTCGCAACAGGAGTTTGGAGGATCTATACATCATCTCTGTGTCACAGAAAGAAAGGTGTTGAGCTACTAAGCATGGACGCATTACAACATGTGACCAAGGCTTAGGGCCAGATTCATGTAGATCAGCGGATCTATAGATCCGCTCGATCTACCTGATTTAAGATCCCCTCCCGCAAGTTTGGGAGGCAAGTGGGTAATTCACAAACCACTTACCTCCAAACTTGCGGCGGCGGATCGCAAATCCCCCGGCGGAATTCAAATTCCGCGGCTAGGGGGAGTGTACTATTTAAATCAGGCGCGTTCCCGCGCCGATTTAAATGTGCATGCGCCGTCCGCGAAATTTCCCGGCGTGCATTGCTCCCACTGACGTCGCTAGGACGTCAGTGGTTTCGACGCTTACGTAAACGACGTCCGTTCGTATTCGAGAACGACTTACGCAAACGACGTTAAAAAATTCAAATTCGATGCGGGAACGCCGGCTATACTTAACATTGGCTGCGCCTGATAAAAGCAGGGGTAAGTATACGCCGGGAAAGCCGCTACGGAAACGATGTAAGAACACTGCGTCGGGTCCGTGTACGTTCGTGAATTTGCGTATCTCGCTGATTTACATATTATTTATCGTAAATCAGCGGGAACGCCCACGGCGCCATTTTTAAATTGAAAAAAAGATCCGACAGTGTAACACAGTGTAACACTGTCAGATCTTAGCCCTATCTATGCGTATCTGATTCTATGAATCAGGCGCATAGATAGGACCAGTGTAAGTCAGAGATACGATGGTGTATCTGTAGATACACCGTCGTATCTCTTTGTGAATCTGGCCCATAGTGTTTAAAATTAGTTCAAGGTCAATATCCCAATACACCACTACATGCAGGTGATTATCAGCAAGGGACCCCAGGCATCACTCCTAGCAACAGGAGTTTGGGGATTCTCTACATCATATCAACCTTAGCATGTAGAAATGTATTTAGGCCACTAGGGGAGATGCTATGAAATAGCATCAACCCCTAGCATTGTAAAGTTAGAGCGAATATGTTCAACAATTAGGACAAGGCCTATAAGTATTTTATACTTCTGTCAAGCACGTAGTAAATTGTATTTGTAGTAACAAGTATTAATTGCATACGAGAGATAGTGTAGCTCAGGTACTTTGAGGATACACGTATAATACACAAGTTGTACTGGCAACTAATAGAAAGGTATGAGAGGCAATATAGCTCAGGTACTTTGAGAGTACATATAGTATTTGTAGTAACAAGTATTAATTGTGTATGAGAGGCAATATAGCTCAGGTACTTTGAGAGTACATATAGTATTAGTAGTAACAAGTATTAATTGCGTATGAGAGGCAATATAGCTCAGGTACTTTGAGAGTACATATAGTGTTTGTAGTAACAAGTATTAATTGCGTATGAGAGGCAATATAGCTCAGGTACTTTGCGAGTACATATAGCTGGCGTCATCGTTTTTTTATGATCGAACATTTGGGCCACGGAAGCCTGCCTGTTTGCAGAAAAACGTGAGGAAGGCATGATGGAAGGTGGAGTGGAGGACAATTGTGAGCATAGAGGGGAAGGAGAAGGAGAAGAGGCTGGATGGTGAGAGCCTGGAGTGTGGATTTGTGGGTTCTGATGGCGTTCCTCCCACTGGGCTCGGTGATGGGAGGCCAGGTGCCTTCTTAAGGCGGTCTTCCCTAGGTGAGTATTGGGCTTACCGCGACTTATGCATTGACTGCAAAGGCTGCAGATGGCAACACTATTGTCTGCAGTGGACACGTTAAAAAAAGCCCACACTGTGGAGCCATGGGACGGCGTCCTGGGAGTGCCAGATGTGACCGTACATGGTTGATGGTTCGCTCCTGATACATTAGGAGTCTGGTTTGTCCCTCCTGTGCAATGTAAGTTCGGCCTGCTTCTCCTCCCTATCTGCTGGTCCATCTCTCCCTCTGAACTCCTCTCCTCTTCCTCTCTTGTGGGCACCCACGTGACGTCTGTAGACACGTCATCATCGACATCACCTTCCCCATCACTAACAATAGAGATCTCGGAGTAGGCAACAACAGCGGGCACCAACCTCCTTGGGCTGATCTGAGTACTGTCGTCAGATTGCTGAGTACCGGCTGTTGCTACCTCCTCTTCCTGATCCAATGCCAAGAATGGCTGTGCATCCGAAATGTCTTCTGATGGATCGGAAAATAATTTCTGTGACTCAAGTGGAGGGTATATGGTGGTGGTTGTGGTGTTGGTGGTGAGCCACTCAACCAAGTCTGGTGCGTTCTTTGACGTAATCGAACAAACATTGTGCCACTGCTCTGGCCTGGTGCTCCTGCCCTACCCCTACCACCCCTGCAGAAGGGCCTGCCTCTTCCTCTGCCTATAATTTTTTAAATGACCCTGTGACAACAAAAGTCTCTAGAGAAGCGCAGTATATGTGGAAGAAGGTATATAACAAAATCTGTCGTTTTAGGGGGCCACTGGTTTATCGCACCAGTTATGAAACTTTTTTTTCAGGATTTTTTTGTGTAGCAGAGGTAACGCAGCGAAAGAGGCAAAAATTCAGCAGTAACCAAATACACCGCCAGTCACAATGCTGCACAATCTAAATCCACTATAATATGCTTTCTATATTCGAAAATATATTATAAGTGTATATTACACCTATATACTAGTAGAAGTAGCACACCTATACCAGTGCTTGAAATGACTTTTGTGGACCTTTTAGGTAGCGATTTGTGTCGCTACAGTCTGTCCCTGCTGGAAACGCCAACCTCTCCCTACACTGACAAAAAGTATATGATTGTATTACACACCTATGTACTTCAGAGCAAGTAGCACACCTATACCAGTGCTTGAAAGGACTTTTGTGGACCTGTTTGGTAGCCATTTGTGTCGCTAAAGTTTGTCCCTGCTGGAAATGCCAACCTCTCCCTACACTCACAAAAAGTATATGAATGAATTGCTCTACACACCTATGAACTGCACTGTACTACTTGCTCTACACACCTATGTACTGCAGAGCAAGTAGCACACCTATACACTGACAAAAAGTATATGAATGCATTAGACACCTATATACTGCACAGCAAGTAGCACACCTACTGTATACCAGTCCTTAAAAGGACTTTTGTGGACCTTTTAGATAGCTATTTGATTGAATACAGCCTGTCCCTGCTGGAAACATCAACCTCTCCCTACACTGACAAAAAGTATATGAATGTATTAGACACCTATATACTGCACAGTAGCACACCTATAGCAGTCCTTAAAAGGACTTTAAAGCCTCGTACACACGATAGGTTAACCAGAGGACAACGGTCTGAAGGACCATTTTCATCGGTCAAAACCGATCGTGTGTGGGCCCCATAGGTTATTTAAAGGGGAGTTCCACCCACAATTTCACTTTTTAAATATAAATACCCCTGTAATACACAAGCTTAATGTAGTCTAGTAAAGTTAGTCTGTAAACTAAGGTCCGTTTTGTTAGGTTGTTACAGCATTTAAATAGTTTATAATCTAGAAATAGACCGTGACCATCTTAAGTGTGGGCATCATGAAGCCAGACTGTATGACTTCCTGGATTTCAGCTTTGCATATCTCGCACATGCTCAGTGCACAAGCAATGTAATAGGTTTCAGTCAGGTTTGCAAGGACTACTGGGAAACATGATGCCTATCCCAGAAACCCTTGCAAATAGCCTAGGCAAATAAGGAGGAGGAAGTAATGAAGGACTACAAAATAAAGGTATTTACAAGCAACAAATTATATAAAAATTGTCCATTCTGAACACTATGAGATTAGAGCATGCAGCACAGACAAACATAAAAAAATGGGTGGAACTCCACTTTAAGCATAGGTTAAAAAAAAGACAACTTGCTTTAAAATTAACCTATGGATTGGTAACCGATAGGTCAAAACCGATCGTTAGTAGGCACAACCATTGGTTAAAAATCCACGCATTCTCAGAATCAAGTCAACGCATGCTTCATTTTTTTCAGCACGTCGTTGTGTTTTACGTCACCGCGTTCTGACACGATCGGTTATTTAACCTATGGTGTGTAGGCATGACTGACCATCAGTCAGCTTCATCGGTTAACCTAGGACAGTCCTTCAGACCATTGTGCTCTGGTTAACCTATCGTGTGTACGAGGCTTTAGATAGCTATTTGATTGAATACAGCCTGTCCCTGCTCCAAACAGCACCTTCTCCCTACACTGACAAAAAGCAGAATGAAAGATGGCCGCCAGATCAGGTCTATTTATAAGGTAGGGGTATTTCCATGTGCTGAAATGTCTCAATTGGCTGCCCTGCACCACCTGATGGATGTGTCATAGGTCAAAGTTCTTACCCATGTAACATTGCGGACCGCCGCAAACATCTCCAGATGTTCGCCGGTTTGGCGGACAGCGAATGAGCAAAGTTCCCCCGCAAAACGACTGCCGGGCAAACCGGCAGGCCATCTCTAGGAATGAACACCATGCTCAGCTATACAGTGTAACAAGTGCAAAAAACAATATGATTCATAGTCCTAGTCCCACTTCAATGTGAGGTAAAGCGCTCATGCTATGATCAGAAACAAGTGCTCCAATTCGGTGTGCAGATACAGGTGCCCCACATGGATGTGCACTTACCCTTATGAGTTGACCATCTATCGTTAGAATGGTCACCTGCACTTTGTGGGGATAATGAGAACCCTAGATGGTGCAATCCAGGTCAGCTATACTCAGAATATTCCTCCATGAATGGGGAGAGAGAAACAACACAGGGAGGCTTCCATAGTGTAAAAATTGTTGGTTTATTTGTAAAAAATAGAAGTTAAAAGTATATACACTCAGCATATATGATGATAGGGATAGCCAGTCAGTCTCGATTGTAGACGTGACTGGTCCACAGTGAGGCTCTGTTCCCTGGAATAGTAATTTCGGAAACCTTGACGTGTTTCAGCCGATAGCAATGGCCATTCTCAGGAACTTCAAAGCTTCCTGATGACGGCCGTTCCTTTTGGCTGAAACGCATCAAGGTTTGATTGCGTCTTTGCATCTAAATATACACCCAAAATTACTATTCCAGGGAACCAAGCCTCACCGCAAACCAGTGGTGTCTACAATCGAGCCTGCTTGGCTATCTCTATCATCATAAATGCTGATCACACCGGGTGCCAGGCTGAGGCACCTTAAAAATGAGAGTGTATATAATTTTAACGGTCTATGGGTCTCATTATCCCCACAAAGCTGTCAGGGAAATAAACAGCTTTAATCTGTCCAGCATGTCACATGACATCCTGGCTGCCTGTCAGGAAGTAAACACCCTCAATCTGATTCAGCATGTCACATGACATCCTGGCTGCCTATATAAGCTGAGCAAATCTCCAAGCAAATTGCTGTTTTGTCTTCAGCTTCCTGTGATTCTGAGTTCCTGTTTCCTGCCTGCCTGATTTACTGCTGTGACCCGGATTGCCTTTGGACTACTCTGATCTCTCCTTACCTGACTCTTGGCTTTGCTTATTGGACTTCGCTGCTATCTTCTGTGTTTGACCCCCTGCTTGTGACCCAGACTTTGCTGCCAGCATCCTGCACCTGACCTTCTTGCCTATGACCTGGATTACCTCCAGTCTCCAGTAGGTTAGGATGAAGGAAAAAAGCTGGGACAGCCGCACTCCAAAAAAACTCCTCCTTTAATTAAAAATCACAAAATACATGCCACAGCAAAAAACAGCACAACAAAAGAAAAGCTGACGTTTCGCACTATGCCTTAGTGCTTCTTCATAGCTAGTGTGTAAACAGTAAAATGAGTGAATATATACCTTACATACCTTTTTGGAGTGCGGCTGTCCCAGCTTTTTTCCTTCATCCTAACCTGCATTTTGATTGCACTGCCTGCACCCTTGGCTCGGACCACAGGAATCAGATTACCTGGTTCTCTTTGAGCGGTTACCCACTCTCTCATTCCAGTCTCCAGTACTTGACCCTCTGCTTTCCTTTGGACTTTCCCCCTTTTGGATGTTTGACCCTCGGCCTGCTCGGGACTTTCTGCACAACTACACAAGCTGCATTCTGATCACCATCAGTTCCTGTACCTGTCTTCTGTGACCTTCACGCAAGTCCTGCCTTTTTGTGCCATCCACCCTCTGTCCCATCTCCAGGGGGTGGAGTGCGCTTAGTCGCAAGAGTGAGCCGCTCTCGGCATCTTGGCCTCAGTGAGTACCCTTTTCTGACAAAGGCGCAAGTGACCATTCTAGTGATAGATGGTCAACTCATAAGGGTGAGTGCACATCCATGTGGGGCACCTGTATCTGCACAACGAATTGGAGCACTTGTTTCTGATCATGAGCACTTTACCTCCCATTGAAGTAGGACTGAGACTGTTAATATATCACTGTGAATCATATTGTTTTTTGCACTTGTTACACTGTATAGCTGAGAGCAGAGTATATTTCTTTCTTTTAAGCTCACTGTGATGCCAGGTGGCTCACATTTACACTGCTGTTGGCATTCATTTGAAAGTTCTTTCTTTGTTTATATATGACATGGAGTATCAAATGCAGGGAACATAAACTTTTTACACACGACCCAATTTATATTTGATTTAGTTGATTGAGTAAGAGAGAGAGTACCGACATCACAGATCCCAGGATGCTTTGCGACGTGTTTCAGAACATGCAACGTGCTACAGTATGTTAGGGCGCTTTTGTGCACTACTTTTTCAAGCTAGAGATAATACAGGAAACCTGTTAGTTATGATGGAAGGGCCGGAAGTGATGGCCGAAAATATTACAGCAATACGATCTAGCTGTTGATAGAAATTACATCATTTTGAAAACAGTGATTTTAATAATGCTTAAAGTGAAACAATAAAAGTGAAATATTCCTTTACATTTCGTACCTAGGGGGGAGGTGCATAGTATGCCTATAAAGCAGCACTTGTTTCCTGTGCTTAGAACTGTCCCTGCACAAAGTGTAATTTCTGAAGGAAAAAAAATCATTTAAAATCACTCGCGGCTATAATAAATTGTCGACTAAAATCAAATGCGTGGGGGCCCCCCAAATTCAATTACCAGGCCCTTCAGGTCTGGTATGGATATTAAGGGGAACCCTGCGTCAAATAAAAAAAATTACATGGGGTTCCCCCCAAATATCCATTCCAGACCCTTCAGGTCTGGTATGGATTTTAAGGGGAACTCCACCCCAATTTTTTTTTTAAAAATGGCGTGGAAAAAATCCACACCAGACCCTTTATCTAAGCACGCAACCTGGCAGGCCGCACAAAAAGAGGGGGGGACGAGAGAGCGTCCCCCCCTCCTGAACCATACCAGGCCACATGCCCTCAACATTGGGAGGATGCTTTGGGGGGCTGTGACCCCTCAAAGCACCATGTCCCCATATATCATCTCCACAACCCTTGTCCGGTGGTTGTGGGGGTCTGAAGGCGGGGGGTTTATCGGAATCTGGAAGACCCCTTTAAAAAAGGGGACCCCCAGATCCCAGCCCCCCTATGTGAATTGGTAATGGGTTACATTGTACCCCTACCATTTCACAAAGAAAGTGTAACAATTGTAAAAAAAAAACACAGACACCGCTGGGAAAGTCCTTTATTAAAAAAAAAAAAATATTCCAGCGGTGGTAATCCACTCTCGGTCTCCGCTCCAACGCTGTCGGTATCCTGCGATGGGTGATCCCCTCTCCGGGGTCCAGCAATGAGAAGATCTCCTCTTCATCCAGGTCCAGAATCCAGCGATGAGATGTCCATCCAGTGCAGCGCATCACCTGTCTCCACCGGAGACAGACCGGGAATGACGTGGCTTCAGCCAGTGACATCTCTTATGTAGGTGAGGGTGGGGCCACCCATCACCTGACCCTGTCCCCCTCTGACGCAAGGGAAAATCCAGGCTTTCCCAGTGATGTGACGGGTGACCCCGCGCCCTCTGCCTTTTTTTCCTTCTAAAATTACATTTTGTGCAGGGACTGTTATAAGCACGGAAAACAAGCGCTACTTCACAGGCATACTATTCACCCCCCTCCCCCTGGTATGAAATTTGAAGGAATATTTCACTTTTATTGTTTCACGTTCAGCATTATTAAAATCACTGCTCCTGAAAAAACTGCAGTTTTTAAAACTTTGTTTTTGCATTGATACATGTCCCCTGGGGCAGGACCCGGGTCCCCAAACACTTTTTAGGACAATAACTTGCATATTAGCCTTTAAAATTAGCACTTTAGATTTCAAATGTTCGAGTCCCATAGACTTTAACGGGGTTCTAAAGTTCACACAAACTTTTGGTCTGTTCGCAGGTTCTGGTGCAAACCGAATGGGGGGGTGTTTGGCTCATCCCTAGTCAAAACCAATGTACTGTAATGGTCACCTCTGTACGAGTGTGCAGGCTGTGTAGTTCAGCATTTAAAATAGATTGATAGACCTGAAAGTGTTGGTTTGCCTGTAGACTTCACAGCAAAATTTAGAAACAGCAATATAAGGGGGTAAATACTTACATTTCTCACTCCCCACACTGCTAAACAGTGTGTGGAGTGAGAAATGGGGATGAGCTTCGTATTCGAGTCGAACTCATGTTCGAACATCGTATGTTCGATCGTTCGTCGAAATACGAACAAAACGGATCGTTCGCGCCAAATTCGAGTTACGTTTCACAGACCATAATTCACTGTGGCATCGCTGGCTGATGATTGGCGAAGCATGCACTATGACCCGCATGCTTGGCCAATCACAGCTTGCAAAAAACAGAGAGCCATAATTGACCAAAGCCAGGATGGCTTTGGCCAATTATGGCTCAGGGGGTTTAGTACACGCCCCACACTATAGAAGGCCACCTGCAGGTCGGCCTTGTGTAGTGTGTTGCGGTGGTTAAGAGAGGACAGAGAGAGTGTAATTTTTTTGCAGGTAGATAGAGCAGGCAGGCAGGCAGGCTATTCAGTTAATGTTACAGTGTGTAGAGGATATATATACATCCCAGGTGTTGTACATATATTTATACACTGTATAGTTTAGCTAGATCAGTTCTTCCTAATTTACTGGCAGGCAGGTGATTGTGCTAGCTGCAGTATTCTTACGTGGTTTATTGCCTGTGTCCTCTGTAGTTTGCACCTAAAGCTACTTGGTGTGTACTGGCCGTGTGCTCTGTAGTTTGCACATAAAGCTACTTGGTGTGTACTGGGCGTGTGATCTGTAGTTTGCACCTAAAGCTACTTGGTGTGTACTGGCCATATGCTCTGTAGTTTGCACCTAAAGATTCAGGAGCAGTGATTTTAATGATGCTTAAATAAAAAATAAATGAAAAATTCCTTTAAATATTGTACCTGCAGGGTGTCTATAGTATGCCTGTGAAAACGTCTTTGAGAATCCGGGTCTTGCCCGAGGGAACATGTATCAATGGAATAAAAGTTTTAAAAACGGTCGTTTTTTCAGGAGTCCTGAAAAAACGACAGTTTTTAAAACTTTTTTCCAAAGACGTTTTCCCGGGTTCTCAAAGACGTTTTACGACAATAACTTGCATATTAGGCTTTAAAATTAGCACTTTTGAATTCGAACGTTCGAGTCCCATAGACGTCAATGGGGTTCTAAATGTTCGCGCGAACATTCAGTCCGTTCGAAGGTTCTGGTGCGAACCGAACAGGGGGGTGTTTGGCTCATCCCTAGTATTTACCCTCTTCTTTTTTTAGGGATTGCTTTGTAGCCAATTATAATTGATTGACAGTGTCACTCTAAAGGTAATATATATTGGTTTTGTATATATTGTATTTATTTATTATGATCAAAAATATGTTAAAAGGAGGTTCCTCTTTTTTTTTTAAATCAGGTATTGTTATGAAATATTGCACACATAACAATGGACAAAAACATTTTACAATTGTGTTCTTTTGTGTTAATTGTAAAGTTAATGGGTTTAAATGCAACACAATAAATACATATCTTTTCTGAAAAATGTGTGTTTTTACTACAGAATAATATTAATAAGTAAAATTCAAATACATATAGCACATATCTATCTATAAGATAGCAAAACACAGTAAACATTTTGGCAATATTAAAAAACTATCAAACAAAATAAAATGTTATTTGTAAGCAGTTATATCAAACATTTTGGCATAACCGTATTTAAAAAGATAAGAATGTTATATATTAATCAATTGAATCATTACACATTTTTAAAGAAATACATATTGCTAAAAATATGAACCGTAAGAGTAACTATCGCTTCTTCAAAGATACAGGCAGTTGTCGTGATGGAATCATGAGCCCTGAGATAATGCCTTTGCAAGGTTCATTGTCAGTTGCACATATGTAAAAGTTTTGGATTATCTAGAAAAACAAGTAAAAAATTAAACATTCATAACTTTGCTTTAAATATTAGTCTTCAAAACAACTGTATTTCTAGATGACTTTTCCTCAAATTAAGTACACTTTTTCATATGGGCATATTTATAAGGGCCCACTTACACCACCCTATGCAGTAGTATGTAGTAAACTTGCATGTTACCGCAAAGCATGGTAATATAAATTACTTGTGTTGGTGCACTGCAGTGCTATTCACTTTGAATTGCACCTGACGCATCTCCGCAATGCTCTACAGTTCATGACAACATACAACGCAGTGCAATGCAGTGTGATGTGAAAAATGAAGCCTGCACTATTGTTTCAAGCATCAAGGTGCATTGCAACCCATTCATTCTGAAATGTACCTCAACGCACACATTTTCATATACTGTAGTGTTTTGTGAACAGGTCATAAAGAATTCATGAGTACATTTGCTGCACATTCACTGTACATTTACCCAGTTAGAAATTAAGTCTGTTTAGCGGGATAAAAATGCCTATTGCAACATTCATTTTATTTTAAAAGAGTGAATGTCACATTCCCTGCTTATTGTTTGGACATGTTTTAAAATAAAATCTTTCAGGCTGCGAGGGGGAATGACCACCAGCGAGGAGAACTGAACCTGTGTTTTATCCTCTGTTTCAGCCATTGGAATGATGGTATATCCATAGCAGGAGAACAGAAAGTGTGTGCCCCCCACACAAAAAAAGGGGCATCGCCAGTGGAAAAATAACCCTCAATGGGTACAAGTAACTTGTTGGGTAACTGTAAAAATAAATGACATAAATACAGTTAAAAAAACCTTATTGTTCTTCATTTTAATATTTTTTATCCTATTTGATGCAAGGTCCCAAAACAGAAAGAACCACCTCTTCTGTCTGCACTTATCAACTTTTCTCAAGTGTGGGAATTCAGACAAATCACTTTTTTAAGGTCATTGTGAATGTTGAGAGCTTTCTGTAACATCAGTGGCTACAAATCCAATATTAATTCAATTATTTGTAAATATATCCTGCAGAATGATGGAACTTTTGCCACCTTTTTTAAGAATTCCTAAATTGGAGGAAACCCTTCAGGGCCCATTTTTACTTTCTACTGGGACATGGAAGGCAAATCCTAGTTTAACCACTTACAGAAGGAAGGATTTTCCCCCTTAATGACCAGGCCATTTTTTGCAATACGGCACTGCGTCGCATTGACCGACGATTGCGCGATCATGCGATGCTGTTTTTATTTTTATTGTTGGTCTTTTTTGGTTATAGCGCAAAAAATAAAAATTGCAGAGGTGATCAAATATCACCAAAAGAAAGCTCTATTTGTGGGTAAAAAATGTTGTTTGGGTACAGCGACACAGTGCTGTATCGCAAAAATTGGCCTGGTCATAAAAGGGGTTGTAAAGTTTCATTTTTTTTTTCTAAATAGGTTCTATTAAGCTAGTGCATTGTTGGCTCACCTTTTCCTTCGATTTCTCTTCTATTTTTTTTTTTTTTTGTCTGAATTCCTCACTTCCTGTTCCTCCTCAGTAAGCTTGCCCCCATCATCCGAGCCATTCTGGCTGGGGGTTAGTCAGCGTGCTCGCCCCCTCCCTTGGGACTACATCCCTGCGGGGAGACGCTGTGAACAAAAGCATAATGGGCTAGTGAACACAGCTATTCCCTGCAGGGATGTAGTGCCAAGGGAGGGGACGAGCACGCTGACTAACCCCCAGCCAGAACGGTTCGGATGATGGGGGCAAGCTTACTGAGGAGAAACTGGAAGTGAGAATTTCAGACAAAGAAAAAAATACATTTAGAAGGGAAATTGAAGGAAAAGGTTAGTGAACCAACAATGCACTAGCTTAAAGGAACCCTTTTTAGAAAATAAAAAAATTAACCTTTACAACCCCTTTAAGGGGGCAAATCCTTCCGGAGCTGAAGTGGTTAAAGCATTCCCAAATGCTGAAGGACATGTGGACTATTAAATGAGTATGGCAGGAAGCTTTGCGCTTGACATGAAGTTATCAGTATACATCCCAGGCTGATACTGACTATTTCCAAGAACTGACAATTAGACTGTATAATAAATTCAACATTTCTACATCGTGTGTGATTTATCAAGATCAACTGTGCATTCATTGAACAGGCACACCACATTTTCTCAAAAATGCTCCCACTAAAATGAGCAGTGAATGTAAGGGAATCCATCATGATGTGCATGATTTTACCATCAGAGTTTTTTAAATATGTCTCAGCCTAGGTTCACACTGCTGCGAATTCAAAATTGCGGTAAAATGCGCGATTTTACCGCGATTTCGCGGCTGCGATTTTGCCGTGTCGCATTTGACATGTCAAATCGCATCTCAAATCGTTCCAAATCGTACCCAGTGTGAACCAGGGCTCAAAGATACATGCACCCTTTCCTTTAGAAGAGAGGAATGTAATTGTGGGTACATCCCTTCTGCTTATTTAAAATATACATATATAATATATATTTATATACATATACAGGTGAAACTCGAAAAATTTGAATATCGTGCAAAAGTTCATTTATTTCACTGATGCAACTTAAAAGGTGAAACTAATATATGAGATAGACTCATTACATGCAAAGCAAGATAGTTCAAGCGTGATTTGTCATAATTGTGATGATTATGGCCTACAGCTCATGAAAATCCCAAATCCACAATCTCAGAGAATTTGAATATTGTGAAAAGGTGCAATATTCTAGGCTCAAGGTGTCCCACTCTAATCAGCTAATTAAGCCATAACACCTGCAAAGGGTTCCAGAGCCTTTAAATGGTCGCTCAGTCTGGTTCAGTAGGAATCACAATCATGGGAAAGACTGCTGACCTGACAGTTGTAAAGAAAACCATCATTGAAACTCTCCATAAGGAGGAAAAGCCTCAAAAGGTAATTGCAAAAGAAGTTGGATGTTCCCAAAGTGCTGTATCAAAGCACATTAATAGAAAGTTATGTGGAAGGGAAAAGTGTGGAAGAAAAAGGTGAACAAGCAGCAGGGATGACCGCAGCCTGGAGAGGATTGTCAGGAAAAGGCCATTCAAAAGCGTTGGGGACTTTCACAAGGAGTGGACTGAGGCTGGAGTCAGTGCATCAAGAGCCACCACACACAGACGAGTCCTGGACATGGGCTTTAAATGTTGTATTCCTCTTGTCAAGCCACTGCTGAACAATATACAACATCAGAAGCATCTTACCTGGGCTAAAGAAAAACAGGCCTGGTCTGTTGCTCAGTGGTCCAAAGTCCTCTTTTCTGATGACTGCAAATTTTACATCTCATTTGGAAACCAAGGACCCAGAGTATGGAGGAAGAATAGAGAGGCACACACTGCAAGATGTGTGAAGTTTCCACAGTCTGTGTTGATTTGAGGAGCCATGTCATCCTCTGGTGTTGGTCAACGCAGCCGTCTTCCAGGAGATTTTGGAGCACTTCATGCTTCCTTCCGCAGACGAGCTCTAGGGGATGCTGACTTCATTTTCTAGCAGGACTTGGCACCTGCCCACACTGCCAAAAGCATCATAACCCAGTTCAAGGACCGTGGGATTACTGTGCTTGATTGGCCAGCAAACTCACCTAACCTGAACCCCATAGAGAATCTATGAGGAAGATGAGAGACATGAGACCGAACAATGCAGAAGAGCTGAAGGCCACAATTGGTCGACCATAACACCTCAGCAGTGCAACAGGGCATTGAGAGCTTCAATGCAATGCTGCTTTGAGGCAGTAATTGCTGCAAACGGGGCCAAAACCAAGTACTGAGTACATATCCATGCTTATACTTTTCAGAGGTTCGATATTGTTCTATGTACAATCCTTTTTTTTATTGGATTGCATGATTGCATGTAATATTCTAATTTTCTGAGATTGTGGATTTGGGGTATTCATGAGATTTTCATGAGCTGTAAGCCATAATCATCACAATTATGACAAATCACAGCTTGAACTATCTTACTTTGCATGTAATGAGTCTATCTCATATATTAGTTTCACCTTTTAAGTTGCATTAGTGAAATAAATGAAGTTTTGCTCGATATTCTAATTTTTCGAGTTTCACCTGTACTTTTCAACATTTTTCAACACCATAATCAATCATATCACAAATATACTTATGTTAGTATTACCCAACACAAAGCCAACTGAAGCTGCAACTCTGCCAAACGTCTTCCAACACACATTCTTTTTCCAACTCCAAAAGGAGTGCTTGCAAATGGGTTAACTGAAGCTCTTGGCTTCAACCACCTTTCAGGTTTGTATTCTCGTGCATCAGGAAAGTAATCTTCATTCCATGTCATTGCATGAAAATTAATCATTGTGATAACCTATAAACAAATAAAAATAAAAACAAATGTCATTAAAAAATTCAAAGTTTAAAGTGAGAAAAACATTGCATACCAAAATAAAAATAAAAAATAATAATAATAAGTACAATTTCATAAGTCTAAAAAACAATCTAAGGTGGAGATTTGATAGTGGTCAGACACATGTACATTATACAGCAAGCATGCACATTTCAACATAACCCAGAAAAAAATGTCAATCCAGCTGACAAACTCCCCTCAGAAGTATTTGCTGAGGATTTAGAACACTGATAAAGAGTAAAACAAACTTTGCAAAAGGTATCCAGTAGGCATTGACAGAAACCTGTAGAAAGCAAGCTGTCTGCCCCAGATCTTTTCAAACAGCTATAGCCAAGTTCTATGACAGGTGCCCCCTGGCATGGAACCCACATCTTAAGGGCAAGTGACCTAGTATGGTTTTGGAGAAGAGGGCTGCGCACCCCCCCCCCCACTACCCACCTTGTCAGCCAGTTTGCATGCTTTGATTAAGGGTCAGGTCTTGTTGCTGATAATACCTGTTTGTATGTTGTATGTATTGACTATTATTAATACTTTCTTATATAAAGCTTGCATTATTTCCATACTGGTGTGTATCTATATACATATGGTTAACCTCCCTGGCGGTATGATTCTGTCTGGAATTACGTACCAAAAGCGGTACATTTATTTTGCAAGGAAATTGGTGTTTTATACTGTAGGCCTGTAATTTTTAGAAATAACTCACTTAAATCTGACCAAGCAAGAGTCTTGTAGGCATCCCGGGTATGATTTTTTTTTTTTAAAACAAAATTATAAATTATAATATAATAAATAATTATAAATAATTATAACAAATAATAATATAATTATAATAAAAATTATTCAATAATGTAATCAACTCAAAATCACTGAAATTTGCAGTTGCAGAATTGTCGCTGTCATTATTTTATTTTTTTTATGACGAATTTCCCCGCAAATCGCTATCGCACAATTCTGCAAGTGATTATAATTTATTATCGCTGTTTTCTAGCTGATCTAAAACCATTTTTGACATAAAGGGACACTTTTGGACAATCTACAGTTTGCAGGCAGAAATGACATTTTTTATTATATAAAAGTACATGCAGGGCACTGGGCAGACCACTAGGGACAAGGGGGGTGTGTATTTTTTACATACAGTACTGTAATCTATAAGATTACAGTATACTGTATGTAATGTGTTTGTTTACTTTTTTGAATTTGGCGCCGTTCTCCGTCCCCGTGCGTCGTAACGTCACAGGGAACGGAGATCGGCGTCACACGGGGACTGTGAATCGAGCGAGGAGGTCCCGCTCGCTCACACAGCGGGTGGCATCGCTGGATCCAGGGACAAGGTGAGTAAACCAAGCCTGTGGATCCAGCGAAAGGTAAGCCCGTCCAGCCCGAGCGCGACTCGGGTTTGCCGATCCTAACATGTAAAACCAACCCCGAGTCGCGCTCGGGTTTACCGTCAGGGGGGTTAATATTATATGATGGTTGCAGGAGTTCCTTTGCTCACAATTACTTTGATTAGATTACTGGTTACTTTCTCTGGAAGAGAAACCCCTCTGTTCACATAGGCCCTGTCCTGGGTGGAGGAACTGACAACTTTATAATGAAACCCACAGTTCCACTTAGCAAAGGTCCTGGTTCTCCTATTTACTTACAGGTTTAGTGCAATATCCTGTTTGGGGAGGGACATTTCTCATAACCCCTCTAAATGAGGGCTCTACTTTATATATGTCAGTGCTAAAATGTACATCTTCTAGCTGAATAGATTTAACTTTTTTTTCAATTGGTAAATGTTCCGTAGGGCAGTGTTACACCCCCCCCCCCCCCATGCTATTTTTTCACACATTACTGCCTATTTTATAAAAAAAAAAGCAAGTGCAGTCCTGTAAAATTATTGTCAAACAATGAACACAAAATACTTCAAAATATTGTGGAAAGAAATACCAAATAATCCCAATAATAAAATTATTTAATTAGTGTCTACATATTTCCCATAGAGAAATTTAATAAAGTCCATATGAAGTGAATAGTGATACGACAAAATCTTCTAATGACCAAAAGAAAAACAACCAGGTCCAGGTGCTTGAGGTAAATCTGCGTACCCCAGATAAGAAGAACAAACATCAGCTGCTTATCGGATCCCTATGACCCTTATATTCAATAAAATGTCATTTTAGCACTTAAAGGGTTAGGGCCCTTGCACTACATAATTGAAGGTAAATCTAAAGGAAATTGAACAACAAAATTGTATTATGCATGACCAGCATAAGAAGCAATCTCATAGTGTAAAACAGTATTGATTGGCGCTTTTCAGGTGCTTTCACGCTAAAAAACAGTGCCAAAAAAGGTCATGAAAACATATTTCCATTAAAATCAATGAATGCTTTCACACTGGGGCAGTGGGCTGGAAGGGCTGTAAAAAACTCCCCTCTCCGTTGAAATTAATGGAAAGCTCTTCAAAAGCACCTGAAAAGCACTTCCAAAGCGCTCAGTGTTTTTACTGGCAGTTTAGAAGTGCCTCAGTGTGAAAGTGGCCTTACTTCAAACACATTGGTGTTTTTATTTGGAGTGATTTGAAAATTTTGGCTTATCACTATTCACTTTATACAGACTTCATTAGTTTTCTCTATGGGAAATATGTGGACAGTAATTAGTAATTGAGTAATTTTAGTATTGGGACTTATTTGTATTTCGTTCCATAATTTAATTAATTAATTAATGTGTTCACTGTTCAATTTTACATCTCTTTTATATACAACTGGTGGGTTTGGTATCATGAACTTTTAGTGCCTGCTGCAAGCTTGTAGGATCAACCTGAGCGCTGTGTTTTTTTTTAACCCCTTGCCTATTAGTCCAGAAAAAATTATTATTGGACATATTCAGCTCCCATCAATCCTAATCTGGTTTGGGTTCGGCATGCGAACATCTTTGAAGTCTGCAGAACCCCTGCTGAACCAAGCCCAGGGCAGTATGGCTTACCACTAGTAAAAAAGAATAAAGAGACAATTGCAGTGAAAAGAAAAACATAGAATCCTGCAACAGATGGAATGGCCTCCAGAAATCATTGAGCGAGTCTTAGATTGCTTGCAGAGGCAAAAGGAAATAAAAAAGTCAAAGTTTGCAGTGAAAGCTTGCTATGGTTTTCCAGATTGGAATATCCTACCAATCAAATAATTTAAAAAAACGCATAATAAAATAATATTTTTTTCAAGGGTTGCTCACACTAAATATTTTTTTTTTTTTTTGGTTTACTGTACCTTTACTATTTTGGATATGTCTTGATTACCAAACACTATTTACAATATGTTATTACAATTTTTACAAGTACCTAAAATGCACATGGTACCTGTATGCAATGGCCATATGAATGATTGAAACATTTAGATTACATACAATAATACTTACGCCTCTAGGAATTACATATCCACCAAGATTTGTGTCCTCCTCCATTGTTCGACTGGTAAAAGGCACTGTAGGTGTTAGTCTAGAAAAAAAAAAAAGATATATATTACCCTTAAATGATCCTGAAATACAATATTTGAATTTAAAAAAAAAAAAAATGTTGTTTTCAATGCTGGCCCATAAAACTTTTTAAGGCATTTAACTAAAATAGTCATGGTGCCTGCTTTTTAGAAATGGTCTAACCAGGAGGTTCACGGTAAAGCAAATTTGTCACCAGGATATTCTAGAATTCTCAGATACATTCTGCAATGTTTTGTTAAAGGGGTTGAAAAGGTACAATTTTTTTTTCCTAAATAGCTTCCTTTACCATAGTGCAGTCCTCCTTTACTTACCTCATCCTTAAGAACAGGAAGTGAGGATTTCTCAGAAGAAATAAGGACATTTAAAAGCAAAATGGAAGGATGAGGTAAGTGAAGGAGGACTGCACTAAGGTAAAGGAAGCTACCTTTACAACCCCTTTAAGTAACATGGGGCCAGATTCAGGTAGAAGTGCGGTGGCGTAACGTATCGTAGATACGTTACACCGCCGCAAGTTTTCATCGCAAGTGCCTGATTCACAAAGCACTTGCGATGAAAACTACGCCGGCGGCCTCCGGCGTAAGCCCGCGTAATTTAAATGGGCGTGTGCCATTTAAATTAGGCGTGCTCCCGCGCCGGACCTACTGCGCATGCTCCGTTTCGTAACTCCCGCCGTGCTTTGCGCGAAGTGACGTAATTTTTTCGATCGGCGATGCGCGTAGCGTAATTCCGTATTCCCGGACGGCTTACGCAAACGACGTGAATTTTTACATTTCGACGCGGGAACGACGGCCATACTTTATACAGCAATACGATTGCTGTGTAAAGTTAAGGCACCAAAAACGACGACTAACTTTGCGACGGGAAACTAGACTAGCGGCGACGTAGCGAACGCGAAAATCCGTCGTGGATCGCCGTAACTCCTAATTTGCATACCCGACGCTGGTTTACGACGCAAACTCCCCCCAGCGGTGGCCACGGTACTGCATCCTAAGATCCAACAGTGTAAAACAATTACACCTGTCGGATCTTAGGGATATCTATGCGTAACTGATTCTATAAATCAGTCGCATAGATACTCTGAGAGATACGACGGAGTATCTGAGATACGACGGAGTATCTGAGATACGACGGAGTATCTGAGATACTCCGTCGTATCTCCTTTGTGAATCTGGCCCCTGGTGCCCTGCAATTAGAATTGCTGCCCAGGGATCAAAAAATGTGTGGGCCAGATTCAGGTACATTGGCGTATCTTTGTGCCAGCGTAGCGCATCTCATATGCGCTACGCCGACGTAACATTGAGAGGCAAGCTGAGTATTTACAAAGCACTTCCTCCCATATTTCCGCCAGCGTAACGTAAATAGGTCGGCGTAAGCCCGCCTAATTCAAAGTAGGCAGGTAGTGGGCGTGTTGTATTAAAATGAATCGTGACCCCATGTAAATGCATGGCCGTACGAACGGCGCATGCGCGCGCATGCTCGAAATCACGTCGCACATACTCCCTAAGATACGACGGCTCAATGCGTACGACGTGAACGTAACTTATGCCCAGCCCCATTCACGTACGACTTACGTAAACGACGTAAAATACGACGGCTGTTCCGACGTTTCCGACGTTCATACCTTAACATGAATTACCCCTGCTTTATGAGGGGTAAACTTACACCGGACGTACGCCTTACGTAAACGGCATATATTACTGCGACGGGCGTAAGTACGTTTGTAAATCGGCGTATCTTGCTCATTTACATATTCAACGTGCAAATCAATGGAAGCGCCCCTAGCGGCCAGCGTAATTATGCACCCAAGATACGACGGCGTAGGAGACTTACGTCGGTCGTAGAAAGTCAAAATTCAGGCGTATCTTGTACTGTGAATTAGGCGCATAGATACGACGGCGCATCCTAGAACTTACGCGGCGTATCAACAGATACGTCAGCGTAAGTTCTCTCTGAATCTGGCCCTGTGTTTTTACCTCATCTTGGTTTCTGATACTCCTGAAAGCTCGGGTTTGCTCAGCTGCCAATTGCTAAAATCTTATTGTCATGGAAGGAGTACAGCCTTTTCATAAAATCTCAGTAAATTTAATTATATATTTAATTAAGTTACTGTATGTAAAAAAGTCATTTCATTTGAATGCAGTCTGGAAGTCCCTAAACCTGCAGTGCTTAGTTGACGGAAGATACCAATTAGATAAATAAAACTGCAATGTATATAGTGTACAGTAGTATAATCAAATTATAAGATATACGACTCTTAATCCAAGGTCTGCTTTTGCTTGCCCCACCACTAAAACAACATTTTCTGCAAAACAAAACTTTATTAAAAAAAAGATGCTACAAAAATATAAAAAAAAAAAATACCCTGTGAAGAAAATAGACTTTATTCTGTATTTTCTCATAGGTTCTGTTTGTTTTTTAAGAACCCCTGGACCAATCTGGGTGAAATTTGGATAGGTTGGTCCCCCAGATCGGGGCTATCGGGGGATATGCAATGGCAGGGATACCTTGTGTGGAAAAGGGGTGTTCGAACTTTTGGGAAAATAGGGGTGCTCTCTGCCTGGAGATAATTGGTTTAACTGATCTCAATAACTCCCAGGCAGAGCCTGCTGTGATAATATCGTCTGCGGTGTCATGTAAATGAACTTTGGTCTGTCTCTTAAGAAGCGTTCATTGTGTGAATTTCTATTGTTTAGCAGGTGAGAAGAGCTTATCCCCGAGTCACCTCGTCTGGGTAAATGACCAGTAATTAACTCATGTGGATTATATCGGAGACAGCCGTCTGTCTCCTAAAAGAGGTCTATTGAAGGGGGGGCTCGTTAGTAAAACCATTGTATGATGTTGTGGGAGGAGTTTGTCATTGTCCATCTGATTACTTAAAGTATTCCTTTTGGTGTATATAAGTAACCTGCCCTCTCAATAAAGCTATTCTATGCCTGGTAACCTCTTCATGAAGTCTTGGCTCATGTTTGGGGGGAACATTCTAACCATTGGAAGAATCAACCTGGAAACTGCATTTATCTCCACTATCCCTCTACCACCTATGGTAGCGATAATCACTTATGCTCGGCGATTGGGAGATGGAAAGAAGGGCGCAGTACCATAACCACTGCAAGTCTTAACATACCCCATTCCCAATATCTATAGATTTGGAGAGGTGCAAGTTCCATCACTGCACCTCACAACTGCCTCATTCGATACTATTTTCTCATTAAAATGCACCTCAGCCCATTGCAGGTGTGCATTCTCATGAGATTGTGAGTGCACAGAGGACAGTGAGGTGCAGTGATGTCACCCTTGCCTTCAGGAAACTAGGACCAACGGTAGAATTGATTCATTTTTTATACCCTTTCTATTTATAAAGAGTTTTTTTGCAGCTTTTGTTTGCTTGGCAGTAAAGTGGACCTTAGATTTGCATGCATGAACGTCACATGCTTTAAAATGGCAGCTGCTGTGTTTGTGTCTCCTCAAAAAAACAGGTTCTCAATCATTTATACCTGCTCAAAGATGTGGTTAACACACATCCAAACATTTAAATGGCATTTAAATAAATGAGCCCAACTAACACTCTTGCTAACAATATGGCCCCATACACACAATAGAATCCATCCGCAGATAAATCCCAGCAAATGGGTTTCTGTGGATAGATCCTATGGTGTGTACACGCCAGCGGATCTGTTTCCGCGGAGAAATCTCCTCTGGGATGGATTCCAGCAGATCGGATATTTGCTGACATGCACAACAAATCCATCTGCTGGAATCCATTCCAACGGATGGATCCGCTCGTCTGTACAGACTCACCGGATCCATCCGTCCAAAGGGATTCCCCGCACACGTCGTAATGATTTGACGCATGCGTGGAATTCCTTATATGACAGCGTCGCGCCCGTCGCCGCGTCATAATCGGCACGTCATCGCCAGAGGATTTCCGCGCGGATTTCAATGCGATGGTGTGTACACTCCATCGCATAGAAATCTGCGGAAATCTTTGAGAGGATTTATCCGTGGAAACGGTCCGCTGGACCGTATCCGCGGATAAATTCTCTCGTGTGTATGGGGCCTATGACTTTCTATAGTGGTATAAGAGAAAATATAGGAGGAAAACATCATACTGTTTTTAACCTCCCCTCACACCTTTAATGATTCATTATATTCTCAATATATTCAACATTTTATTATTACTTGTGTAAGAATATTTAATGGCACCAAGAATTATTTTACGATTTGAACAAAGCTTGGAAGATTTACTGTATATAGAACCTGTAATCTAGGAACTCTTAAATGTAAGTGATGTATGGAACAATACAAATAGTGCTACTATTAGGGATGAGGAAAACTGAAACATTTAATTTCCCTGAAATGTCAGCAA
The DNA here is from genome assembly GCF_905171775.1 of Rana temporaria. Lineage (NCBI taxonomy): Eukaryota > Metazoa > Chordata > Amphibia > Anura > Ranidae > Rana > Rana temporaria. The sequence goes on from NC_053493.1 coordinate 272,208,494, forward strand.
AATATAAAGGTTTAGAAAAATACAATTTCCCATTTTGGTGAAATTATGCTGTTTTGAAGAAATATATTATAATTAATGGGAAATGCAAAATTTAAGTGGACTTTGCTGAGTTTTTTTTTGTAGGGGTGTGACAGTTTTCTGAGGGACAGGGAAGCTCCTTTCAGCTATTCTGGACCTTTTCTTTTGTAAAATAAATACATAAAAAAATACAAATAAAAAGATAAAAGACCACTCATTCAAATTCAAAATCACTTTTGTTTGCATCACTTTGCTCATCAACTACCACTATTACTACTACTGATATCCATGATAATATAAACAGTAATATTAAGTAAAAATAATAATAACCTCATGGATTCTTTAATGCAAGCCTTCAGATATGGCATCTTTTGTAAATGCTCAGCAGATGGTGACTGGCCTGGTGGTAGAACAGCTCGGATTTCATCTAGAACTTTTTCCTGCACATCACTGTGTCTTGATAAATTGTATATTAACCATAATAGAGAATTTGCTGTCTAAATTAAACAAAAACAATAACACATTAGGCCACATTGTATCTAAAGCTTGGATCCTTGTACAGTATATTGTATTATTGCTTCTTTTCGCAAGCAGATTTTAAATATATTTGAAATAATTTTCATGCCTATTTTACAATAGTGCAGTGATTCACTTAATGATATTATGGATGAATAAAATTAAGAATTATTAAAAATAGTTTTTAAAGCTGAACTTCAGTAATTTTTTCATCTCTCCATCTATTAAACAATCTGCCCTTGTTGTTTTAACTTTAGATAGCAAAACTTTTTGTTTCTGCCAGTAAATACCTTATACAACCCACTTCCTGTTTCTTGTCTGGTAAAAAAACCTAGGCTTATGACATCATGCACAGCTCTCTCTCTCACTCTTGTGAGAGTTTGCCAGGAAGGGAGGGGGGATGAGTCATAAGACAGCCATTGAAAGCGGCAGAGCTGGAGGTGTGTGTCTGTGTAAATCTAGGAAGTGAACAGGCAGCAGCTTCAGCTGCCCACAGTTAAAATGGATGCAGCCAGACTCAGTGGAGGGAGATTTATGCAGCATATTTGGCAAGTACAGAACCACAGCAACGCTGTATCCTGGCCTAGGCCAACAAGGCCCATGCCTAGGACAGCACTTTGCAGGGGGCAGCACGGAAAGGGTCCCCGCTGGCTTGCGCTACACTGTTAGTGTAGCGCCAGTCTTATGGGGCGGACTGGGCTGAGAGGCAACTTAGCCTAGCGCCCCATAAAGCGGCCGCACTGCTTCCGGTATGCGGGCGGCCGGCATTCCGCAACTGTGGGGGGAGGGATCTGCTTCTAATTTTGACTGTCCCATTATCCTGGACCACAAACCTTCCTCACTGTGCTATATGTTTTCTGCTGCACCATTGGCATGGTAATATCTTCTTAGTCCTCTCCATAAAATTATCAGAAAGTTTTGCTTAAAGTAGAACTGTAGGCAACACCTTTTTTTTTCATTTTGGATAGAGTAAGGGAGGGTTAGAGCCCCTGTCAGTTAATTTTTTTACCATCCCTGTCCCATTGCAGAGATTTCCCTTCATTTCCTGCCCCATAGCCAAACAGGAAGTGAGAGGAAATCTATGCAAATTAAGGGAATCCATTGCCCCCCCACCCCAGGCTCCCAGAACTAGTGTCCCCACTCAAAAATTTCAGGGCGGGTCTTAAACAGCAAGGGGTGTGGCCTTGATAGGAAGGGGTGGGTCAAATTTAAATTAGGGGGTGCATGAGTTTAGTTAGGCCTAGGGTAGCACAAAACCTAAATACACCACTGAATCACAGTATATATAAAATAATATGCAAAGTGTTTTTTATTACAAACTATGTGAGCAGACTGCAGTTCCTCTTTAAGGGCTTAATTTCTGGATCCAGCGGCGATACATACACTTGAGTCTGCCGAGGCTGCACATACAGGTTTTGGTTTCCAATACTGCTTTGATACAATGCAAGTGAGTGTATTTTAACCTATGTATTATTTAACCACATTTTAATTTATGTATTATTATTTTTTTTTAATAAAATAGTATTCTGCTATGTTGGATTCCTCTGTTCTTGGTGTATATTGAGCAAACAATTCCCTGATGGTGGCATTGTGTATTGATGGAGGGAATCAAAGAATATCAGCTGATGGAGAGTACAGACAGAACCATTTCTTGTGACTTGAGGTGATGTGGAATATACAAAGCTGTTGGGACTCTTATAGCTGTAGAGTCAAAATCCTCTGGTGAATGAGAAGGCACTGTACGGGGACACTGATTTGCATCAATTAAGTGGGTGTAAAGAGGAAACGGTAGATCTGCAAGTGAATCAAGGGGCACATCTTTTTACTAGTGTTTTTGATTGCTCTCACAAAGAATTGAAGACGTTTTCAGTTTGAATTTGGTGAATGTGCACAACGGGAAATGAATTCATTTATCAAGGACATTTTGTTTGCGCACATAAAACTTTTCATTATTTTATGATTGTAGCACAATTTATGTATACTTACGATTATTAAGAGAAACAAAGTACAATGACATAAAAAAAAAATCAACAATACACACTGATGGCCAAATTCACACAAAACAAAAGAAATGATGATCAAATATGCACAGAAAAAAAGGAGAAACAAGAATACAATGAAGGAAAAGCAGCGCTGGTATTTTGATGCGCGTTCATATAAAGTAGTGAGGGGGCAAAAACATTTGAAGAGCTCACTGGCTCAGGTTAGGCTGCTCAGGAAAGAGAAAGTTACCCTCCACTGGGTACCCAAGCAGGCTACCAGAAAAAACATGCATAAATGGAAGGTGCACCAGACCAAAAGCTAAAAGAATTCAAGGTATTTTGATTACTTACCAGGTATTGCTGGCCAGAAATTCTCCTGATCCAGAAATTTGCTTCCCTGCACTTATTCACACAGGAAAGCTCTATTTTGAGTCCATTCAGCATAGGTTCACACATATGCGAACATGTGATTCTCACCCGCAGTGCTGTGCCGATCACATGCGATGTCCGTGCAATGTGAGTTCAGCCATACAGTTTGTATGGCTGAACTCACATTGGATTCATGCAAAAAAGGCATATGGTCTTTTTTTTTCTAACTGGAAGTGGATCACATGGGTGTTCACACCCATGCGATCCGATTGCTGTCCAAATCCACAGTTCATACTGCAATCTGTGAACTGATCTAGGGGTGTCATTAACTTTGTTCGCAGAGGGCAGTGTGAACTGCCTGCGGGGGAGATGTGATGCGGGAACCGGCACTGGAATTGTGCTGGTTCCCACATCACAATAGTGTGAACCCAGGCTAAAGGTTCTCATTTTAATTAAAGAACTGATAAAGAGGGAGTTTTTCTGACCCTAAAACACGTTGGCTGTTTTTAGTACAAACACCCCCCCGTTCGGTTCGCACCAAAACCTGCGAACAGACCAAAAGTTTGTGTGAACTTTAGAACCCCATTAAAGTCTATGGGACTCGAACGTTTGAAATCTAAAGTGCTAATTTTAAAGGCTAATATGCAAGTTATTGTCCTAAAAAGTGTTTGGGGACCCGGGTCCTGTCCCCGGGGACATGTATCAATGCAAAAAAAACGTTTTAAAAACGGCAGTTTTTTTCGAGAGCAGTGATTTTAAATGACTTTTTATCCTTCAGAAATTACACTTTGTGCAGGGACAGTTCTAAGCACGGGAAACAAGCGCTGCTTTACAGGCATACTTTACACACACCCTAGGTACAAAATTTAAAGGGATATTTCACTTTTATTGTTTCACTTTAAGCATTATTAAAATCACTGCTCCCGAAAAAACTGTTTTTTTTTTAACTTTTTTTGCATTGATACATGTCCCCTGGGGCAGGACCCAGATCCCCAAACACTTTTTATGACAATAAGTTGCATATAAGCCTTTAAAATGAGCACTTTAGATTTCTCCCATAGACTTTCCCAGGGTGTTCTGCGGCTTTTCGAATTTGCCGCGAACACCCCAAATTGTTCCCTGTTCGGCGAACAGGCAATGTTTGAGTCGAACATGAGTTCGACTCGAACTCGAAGCTTATCGCTACTTTAGACTCTTAACTTTTCGTCTGGTGCTCTTTCCATTTGTGCATGTTTTTTTCTGAAAACACAAATACACAACAAGAAATTATATAAACTCAACAAAATTAAATACTTTTCATTTGTATTATGCATGACTGACTGCACTTTTTTCTTATTATACAACAATATTATCTGACAATATACTGTACATTTGGACAAATAAAAAAAAAATAACTTACAGTTTCTACACCTCCAATCTGCAGTTCAGTAAACAGACCAGATAGCTGTTTCTTGGTGAGGGGATGATTAGAGGAGATTGTGTTAAGTAAATCATTGCTCCATGCAGGGTTGGATTTTAATCTCTTGTCAATAAAACATTTTGCTGGTTAAATAAAATGGAGGGATAAATTAAACAAGTTCACAACTGGGTTTAGTGAAATTGCATCTTTAAAGAGAATGCATGTTTTCTTACTTTATTATCTACAGTATAAAACATAATATTTGTATACATTTTATACAATACAAATAATACATTTTTTACATTTATACAATGCATTCTTGAAAACCCCCCAAAAAACTTACAACCATGCCTACATTTTTCTATGGCCAGCACTTGGTAAGTGTTTCACTCCCTCAAACTAAAATACAAACTAAAGTGCAGCACTGTTCAAAAACACATATCGGTGCAAAGTACTTCTAATAAAATACATTAATGCATTTAGTGAAACAGCCTTAAATTTTGGATCACCCAAACTCCACGTTTTAAAACATATTGCTCAGTAAACACGTGCCAATAAATCAAATAAATAACTACGTGCAAAGCAAACAAAACAGTATAGCCCCACAGTGCAATACATAACCAATAAACAGTCCACCAAGTGATCATCTTCAGGCCAACAGGTGTCTCCTTTTCCAGCTCGTGCCAGTCCGAATGCTCACTTTAGGTTTAGACTTAACTGCTTGCCGACCAGCTGCCGTCTTTATTTGGCGGCAGGTTGACTCTCCTGCATTAATAGCCATAGCTGTACGTCAGTTTGTGTAGGTGCAGTTGCGGGCAGGCGCATGCTGATGGTGGGGAGCACTTGCACCCGCTGCACACTGTGGGAGCGTGCCCATTGGTTGACTGGACCCGTGGTCTGCCGGGAACCCGCTGTCGCCTAGTACAGAGGCATAACAAGGATCTGCCTTTGTAAACAAGCGGAGTCCCCTTTCTGACAAGGGGCATGACAGAGCTACTGTTACCAGTAGGAACAGTGATCTCTGTTATGTCTCTGGCAGCCCATCCCCACTACAGTTAGAACACACCCCGGGAACACAGTTAACCCCTTGATCGCCCCCTAGTATTAACCCCTTCCCTGTCATTAACATTTTTACATTGATCAGTGCATTTTATATCACTGATCAATGTAATAATGTCAATGGTCCGCAAAAAGTATCATTTGGGGTCAGATTTGGTTTCATATGCGATAATTGTAAGGAGTCCATCATCATTAGATTGCATAATTTCTCAATTGATTGTGGAATTTCTATAGATTTGCACTGCTGTTTTTGTTTTCTTAGATTATCCACTAGTTATTTACTAGGATTGAGCAGCAGCGTTCATATTTAAAATCCATAATTATCCATTATTTCTTTGGTTCTGATTCTCCTTTCCTTCCCTAAAAATGTAGCATGCTAAATTTTTATCAAAATGACAAAAACGCAATGGACCAATGTGAAGGGTAAGCGTAATATAAGACCCCTGTCACACTGAGGCGCATTTCAAGTTTTTTTAAGCAAGCAAAAGCACCTGAAAAGTTCAAACAAAAATCTATTTCCATTAAAATCAATGAATGCTTTCACACTGTGGCTGGCAGGGCGGTGAAAAAACACCCCTCTCAATTGAAATGAATGGAAAACTCTTAAGAAGCGCCTGAAAAGCTAAACAGCGCTTAGTGTTTTACTGGCAGTTTAGAAGTGCCTCAGTGTGAAAGGGGTTTTAAGGATGAGACATGACTAGTGGTGACATCATTGTCCAAATATGGCCATGAGGCCATATTTTGGTAATGATTTATGGTTCAATTCCCCACCCATTTACTTACAGCTGCTGCTTACAGTTAGCCACACCGAATACCCTAAATGTTCAGCATTTGGATGAACTTCCTAACAGTCAGTGTTCGCTATAAACTAACTTTTAGACTGAGCACTAAAATCATCCCTACTGTCAATTACAAAGTAACAGGCACAGTTAAAAAAAAAAAAAAAAAGATACCTACAATCACATTTTACTCCATGTGCAAATTCTAATGATTAAATACCTGTTGAAAAGATATAATCCCAAGCTTCTGTATGTTTTTGCCATGATCTTGTGTTAAATTGCTTGTGAAGATCTGCTGAAGTTACAATCAGAGGGCCTAAGTACTGCATCATCTGTGAAAGTAGAACATGTATATTTAGCTAGCTGATGCCTTTTTTACACAGTGTTTCTTTTTTTTTTCAGTGTTTTCAGTGTTTGTTAAATTTATCATCTGTGGACTTCAGGCTCAACGTTTCAGTTACCTTACTGCTTACCAAATTCAGAAAACATTACAAAAGGCAGAAAAAGATGCAGTGGTGTCAGGGGACAGAGAAATGGAAAGGGGATTTGCAACAGCCCATTAAGGAACAACAAAAGCCACAGTGGAAAGAAACAAAAAGTTACTACTGTATATAAATATCTGAAAAATAATGTTAATTAAATATAAATGCAGAAGATGCCTCTTAACATTATGCATTGCGCTCCAGATAGTATACAAGTTTGGTTTCCACTGAATTTGTCAATTCAGTGGAAAATGTCTCTGAAAATGTCATAAACAAGGCATTTTTTATACTGCTTATTTGCACATTATCCATTCTAAGCTTCCAAAATGCCAATCCCCGATTTAGAAGAAATAAAATAAAAGTTTCCCTGAGTTACTTATTCCTGCTTGGTGTGTTATACATGTTTATGTTCATAAAGAATTTTGGTTTTCAGTTCCATCCTCATATGTGTTTTTCATTGGGCAACTACAGCCCAAATAAAAAAACATAAAATACATATACCTGTACATAGCAAATGGCAGGGGATGTTAGATCCTGATACTCATTTAGAGTTATAATCCCTATGGCAGAAGCATAGAACCTTCAGGGCCCCAGTGCAAGAAAACATGAAGGGCACCTCTAACCCCCATCCTGATGCCCTTTCCATTGGTCATGGGGCCCTCCCCTCTAAGCCTGGGGCCCTTGGAAGTGTATGATTAACCATTTATTTGCTAGCAGATCCATAGTGGAATTGCATGATATTTCCACCAGGGATCTGCTGGCAATGAAATGGGTAATCACACACTTTCAACACAGATCTGGAAGGGTTAATCATGCACTTCCAACTGGGATTTCACCTGCCAGCAATGAAAAGGTTAATCGTATCCAGTTACCAGGGATCTTGTAGCAATGAAAGGGTTATCGTGCATATCCTCCAGAATCTGTCTCCACTCAATAACTGCCACAGCACATAACTATGTCCAGTCCACTCTGCAACCTGACTAAGCTACTTACAACAGCACACTTGCTTGCCCCACAAGGTCCAATCCCCTTCGAGGCCGGCCAAACCACCTCCCCGAGTCCCGTCCAATAATTGCAAGCTTAGCAGCAGGCTCCACCTCAGGGATGATCAGTACTCCAGTGGGAGCTGCCTTATCACTGCTAGGGGAGCAGGTTGGGGGGGATCTGTCCTTGGCATGTTCTGAGTGGGCACCACACAGATAAACCCGCATAGCACCAGAGCACACAGTCAAAGCGATGTGAATGTCTGTGATTTTGTGTAGGCATCGACAATATGCTGGCAGACGCAACTGTCTGTGAATGAAAATGTTCTGCAGCTGACACCCTTCCTGCCATCTTGGGGTTACCCTAGGGTGATGGAATTCCATGGCCTGGTTGCAAATGTGACCTTTGCAACCCTGATAGTTCCATCTCTGCCCTATGGCTAGACTTCAGAACACAGCTGTATTAAAAAAATTGGCCATAGCTATCACTGTAAAGAAACTGAATAGTTAGAAGAACTATTTTATTAAAAGTTATTTTGCTGTTCACAACATCTGCTGTTGCAATTCTTACCTTCAAGGACAATGTCTTTATCACTCGTTGTTATGCTCAGACAGTAATGTAACAATGTTAACTCTACAGTAGCCCCTTACAGAGGCAAGGTTCTTTCATTTTTAATTAGAGCATTTGGATTAAACCCAACAAATTTTAAATATTGTTTGAATGAAGAAAAAAAACTACAAAATAGAATACAAAACAGACATACCAGCAGTAAAATATAAGCAAATATATAAAAAAAATACTTAAAGAAGAACTATAGTCAGAACTTTCTTTTTTTCTTTCATTTTGGATGGAGGAAGGGGGAAGGGGTTATAACCCCTGTCAGTTTTGGGGATATATCCCTTCATTTCCTGTCCCATGGCCGAACCAACCCAAAATGTGATATTTTCGTATACTAACACTTTAAATTACAGGACAAATAAAGAGAGTGAATCTCTAACAGAGCCACATTGTCAGGGAACTCCTGTGAGACGTTTTGCACACAGACGTGCGCAAGCACATAGCCTTTGCCATAGAATGGCACACAAGCGCGTGCATGCGCGCCAGAGTCCTCAATTTCGGGCACGCATGCGCACATGTGCGTGCATGAGCATGCACGTACACGTACGAGCCTAATTCCTTTTGGCGCCAGACAGCCTATTTAAAGGGAGTCTGGGCTCTTGTGCTTTGCTGACTGATCTTCAGCTGTGTTCCTGAATCCTGCTCTGATCCTGAGTGTCCTCCCAGTATTTAGACCCGGCTTGCTCTTGACCTTGGCTCTGTGTTCTGTTCCTGTACTGATGCCCATCTCTGACCCGGCTCCGTTCCTGACTCTGGCTCTGTCCATGATTTGGTACCTCACTGCCCGCCTGCTGACGAACCTGGCTATCCCTGAGACCTTGCTGAACCCTGCCAAGTTGTTCTCCCAGGACCTCCTGCTCCAGGCACTCATGTCCCTCTTGTCCTTCTGCTTCATCTGTCTCACCTTTAGCGGAGCCAGGACAGGAGATATAAGAGAGACCGACCTCATCAAATCAGTCTCCTATCCGATCCCTGACACACAGGCAGCACTAAAACCCGATCTTCTACACCCTCTCAATTCTGTCTAAAATGAAACAAAAAGTTTTGCCTTAAGTTATACATGGAGTAAAGTTTGCCTGTTCTTGGAATTCATGTAGATGTCCAATTCACCTGCATAGTAAGTGACTTGCAGTATCTTTAGTAGTTCTGATGTCATATGAGAGCTGCTGTTGCAACAGTTTTTTGCAGTCAACGGAAAGGGCAGTCCACGGAAAGGGTTTTTCAGATCTATTTACAGATAATCAAAGGGTCTGAGGGAATGTGTTCTTAGGTGTTCTGGAGTATTTTTTTATGCTTCAGTGAGCCAACTATGCTAAATACATCCTTATTTCCATATAACAAGTTTTCACAATCTGACAACCAACATATTATATAACAGAATGATATTGGAGATCATTAGGGAAAAAAAATATGAATCCTATGCATATTTCTCTTAAGAGACCGAGTTATATTAACCTTCTGGACCTGTTTGGTGTCTACCTGATTGGTGTCTTCTCATACAATAAGGTGACCACTTTTTTAATTGTGATTGCTCCATCAGAACAGAACCTAGGGATTATGTAAAAAGTTTGGTTGTGGAAGTTAAAAAAAATATTTAAAATGTATATTGCTTTAAGTTGCTACAGGCCTTACAAGGAATCTTTGGGCGACTCTACTATTGGAGGTTTATAACATGTCCGCATTGTTTCTAAACATCCATGCTTTTTGTCAAAATCTGGGCTGTGTTCTTTTAAAGTTGTCAACCCCACCCCCTATAATTGCCTAGGACAGGCATGAGATTTAAATCTAACCATTTCTATTGGCAACTTGCATATTTTTGAGAAAATTAGGGTGGCACTCTGTTGACTTACCCATTCCCTCTACACAGTTTGGGGCTCACCAGACCTCACTATCTTCACAATTGAGTTCAAATACATTTGTATAAATAAAAATCTCCTTTGAAAATATTTATATTCTGCCTTTACAAACTCTCATCAATTCAGTAACCCCTAATTTAAAACAATGACTTAATATTACCTACATTTTAAAAATGTAACATCTTGGGGTGAACGAGAACTAATTAGAAATTAGAATTTAGATTTAATACCTTTTTTACTGATTTTATGAAAGTCAAGGCATCTTCGGTACAAGCTTCTTGGAGAAGTCCACATCTCTCATTGTACAGGACTGAACAAATTACTGTAAAAGGACATAGCCATACATTACATCCTTTGCAAAGTCCACAAAAACTTCCAAACTTTTTTTTTTACTTACTTACTTTCATATGAAAGTTTGTTTAGTTCAAGGTACAAATCACCAATTTTCCCATCTTGGTCACATATTTGGCTAATGTACTTGATAAAATCTTTCAGTACCTAAAATGTGAAATAAAAAACAAGTGTATATTTAATTATGTGAAAAAACTCTTTCTCATAAAATAGTAATTCATGTGCAAGAGAAGTTCATTATTTTGACAGGTATGAACACCATTGTAAAAAGAGCTTTTGGTATTATCTTGCACTATGTCAGGGGTGTCAAACTGGCGGCCCTCCAGCTGTTGCAAAACTACAAGTCCCATGAGGCATTGCAAGGCTAACAGTTACAAGCATGACTCTCATAGGCAGAGGCATGATGGGACTTGTAGTTTCGGAACAGCTGGAGGGCCGCCAGTTTGACACCCCTGCACTATGTGTATGGGCTGGGGAATTCTGGGCTAAAATATTGAGGTTGATTTTCGACAGAAGTTGAGAATCTTTACTCAAAACATTGTGTGGATATGCACATTAATTATCAAATTATGTGAAAAGCATCTGCATTTTACAGGCAAACTGTTTTATTTTTTCATTATTAATAGAGTAGGTAAGGGATTTGACCCCTGTAAGGTTTATTTTTGATATCTGTGTCCCATTGGAGAGAATCCCATAGCCAAAAGAGGAAGTGAGAGAAAATCCCTCTAAAGTGATGGAATCCATGGTTGTCACCAGGGTCACCAGAGCTGTTGTCCCCATTGAAAGATATCCCCACTATTCCTGTTTTGGGGACAACCCACAATTTGAGATTTTCTTTTACATTCACTTGATTTGCTTTTATTTATTCTTTAAGATAATATGGACAGTGGAAGACTGGGAGATTTTAGGTCTGGTGACCCATCTTTACCGACTTTTTCACATGATACAGCTACAATCTTCATCCAACAACACTGCCTTTATTTCTGAAGCAACAACTTAAAGGGGTTGTAAACCCTCCTGTTTTTCACCTTAATGCATTCTATACATTAAAGCGGATCTCCACTCTAAAGTGGAGTCCCGCTGATCGGAACCCTCCCCCCCTCCGGTGTCACATTTGACACCTTTCAGGGGGGAGTGGGGTGCAGATACCTGTCTACAGACAGGTATCTGCACCCACTTCCGGCCCTACGATACGGGCAAAGGACGGGTTTTTCCTCCGCTTCCCGTCGCCCCCCCCGTTGTATGCTGGGAACACTCGGCTCCCAGCACACAGCGGGAGCCAATCGGCGGGTGCAGCGCGACTCGCGCATGCGCCGTAGGGAACCGGGCAGTGAAGCCGGAGCGCTTCACTTCCTGGTTCCCTCACCGTGGATGGAGGGGGGAGCAGCAGGGTGACGAGCGATCGGCTCGTCATTTGCTGCGATCACCGCTGGACTCCAGGACAGGTAAGTGTCCTTATATTAAAAGTCAGCAGCTGCAGTATTTGTAGCTGCTTGCTTTTAATATAGTTTTTTAGTGGCACATCCGCTTTAAGGTGAAAAAACACCTGACAATTACATGCCCCCCCAGCCCCCCCCCCCCATTTACTTACCTGAGCCCTAGAATGTTCCACGCCGAGGACGCGCTGCATCTTTGCCCAGGGTTCTCGGCTCTTGATTGGATAGCTTGATAGCAGCGCAGCCATTGGCTTCCACTGCTGTCAATGAAATCCAATGACGTGAGCTCTGGGGGGGGGGGGGGCAGGGCCGGGTTCTGCATTCGGTGGCTATGGACGCCGAATGCTGGACAGGGGAGCGCACCTGCAAGGTAACCTCCTTGGGAGAGCGCTTCCCAGAGGGGGTTACCTGATGCAGGGAGGAGCTAAGAGAGCCGCCGGAGGACCTCAGAAAACGGTGTTCGGGGCTACTCTGTGCAAAACGAGCTATACAGTGGAGGGAAGTATGACATGTTTAATATTTTATTTTTTTAATCAAACCTTTAGTATCACTTTAAGGCCCCTTTCATATAGGCTGTCTGACCTGATCAGTTTTTAGGCAGATCTGACCTTCCAATCTCTTCTATGGAGTGGCAGATGCCAGCGGACATATGTCTACTGACACCCACCGGCATCTGATCTTGTCTGCCAAAAAACAATGGATGGTGGTTCTATTCCCCATCTGTCTGACAGATCGGATGGGATCAGATGAAAATGGATAGGCCATCCGTTTCCATCCTATTGCCCCATAGAGGAGAGCGGGCCTGTGTCAGTGTCCGCTCTGCATAGCGGAGCGGACAGGGACCGGTCATCCACCTACTTAGCAGGGATCAGCAGAGAGATTCCCCGTTCAGCAAATGGATTCCACTTAGCAGAGGCGCCCGTGTGAAAGGGGCCTATCAGAAATCAATAGTAATCTGAATTGTATTTGTAATAAAATCATGCAAAGGATCCATCTGATTTCCACATTTTTATTTTCACTGAACAAGATACAAGAGAAAAGCAACAGCAAACAAACAAATGACAGGAAAAATACATACATTGGTACATTGGTAATTGGTCAAGCTTTTGTGTTTTTAAATATAATGAGGATGACCAGTAATTAATTAATCAAGTCATGCTGAACATGACGAGGATAACCATTAGTACAGAGCTGAAATATTTATAATACCCAGTGCTCAATATGTTGGCATTAGTTATGTAAGTATGTATTTACTGTATAATGCAACCATTAAATATAATATGACAATTGGTCTGTCTGATTTCTATGTTTTTGAACAAGATACAAGATGTATACAACAGTGAATCAACAGAAGCAAATGTTGCTAGGTAGGATGGGGATGGTGATCAGAAGTAAAGAGCTGAAATCGTTGCTTTAATGATTTCTCAAGATGTTGACATCAGTTATGTAGAATTAGGCAATCTTTAAAGTTACTGTACTCTTTAACCATACCCACAGGTTTTAGGCTAAAATGTAAACTATTAACCCCTTTGTAATATCCTTAGGTTGTAGTTATTACTGGCTCTGTTACCCTTTCTTTTACTGTTTGTAAGACTGTTAGTCTTACCAAACTAACTCATGCCTCCAAGGGGATGATTGGGATTTTTGTCTGATTTTAATATTCATCTTTAACAAATATTTTTTTTGGGGAGCATTGCCTAGAGCACAATAGAGTAGGACACATGTGAGAGGAGCTCCGTCTTCACTGTACCCTTTCCTAGATATCCTGGCAAATACCCTGAACTTCATACACAAATTCCTACTCCAGAAGACCTGCATACTTGGCATATTATGTCTCCTCTGTGCAAAGCATCGGAATTCAGCTAAAAACTTGGAAAAAGTTGACACAAAGAGCAGGAATCCCTGGGGGAAGATGGTGGCGCCTTCGCTTCTGACTTATACGACAGAGACAACAAAAGTGCTTGATGAATTTCTGCATGCCAAGTGAGGCTCACTATCAAGATTGAGGGGGTTAAAGTCTATATCTCCCTCATGCGTCACTATTTCCACAAGCTGAGAGACAGGGTAACGGAGGCAGAGACCCATACATCGGCCAGGCTGAAGACACGCTGCACCTGCTACACCACTCAGCGGAACGAATACAGCGCCAAATCCAGCAACTTACCCAAAAACAGGATGACATAGAGAAACGACTCCATTGTTGTAACCTCTGATTTGTGGGCCTCCTGGTGGGAGCGGAGGGTACAGACCAAGCTACATTTCTGGAGGATCTCCTGATCAACACCTGATTCCACCACATTTTCTTTGAAACTAAAAAGTTCAAAATGTATTTGATCAATATCATCTTCAACCAATGTGTGCTACAGTTTGAAAAGCTTCTGTTGGAATGTCACTTTGTTTGATCTGACTACATTATTATTGGTTTAAATATGCTGTATACAAATGTTAGGATAGCAATACTCCCAGCAATACAGCTGTTATTGCTTGACCACAAATAAAAAAAAACAATTTATGCTGTGACAAAAGGCAGGGTTTGTTGATATTTAGTAAATTTTTCAGAGAAGTGAATAGGGATGTTCCCGATGTTCGAGTCAAATGTAAGTTCAAATCGAACATAGGCTGTTTGATTGTTCGCAGAACAAACAAATATATGGGGCGTTTGCGTCAAATTCGAGCACTGCGGAGCACCCCATAATGCACTTCAAGATCTCAGTGCATTGATGGCTGCTGATTAGCCAAAGCATGCACCTGACCTGCATGCTTTGGCCAATGACAGCCCCACACTATATAAGGCTGCTGCTTACACAGCAGCTGTATATAGTGAATGAATTGCGATTAGGCAGGTAGTGTAGTGTGCTGTTTGTCAGTGTAGTATATATATATATACCTACCCCTGGTGTAGTATATATTATACAGTTCAGAGTATATAGTGCAGTAAGTGTAGTATATATACTGTATACATATATATTATAGTTCAGAGTATATAGTGCAGTCTGTATACTATACTATTATACATACTATAGTATGTGTAATGCAGTTCAGAGTACATAGTGCAGTCTGTATAGTATATATGATGCAGTTCAGAGCACATAGTGCACTCTGTATAGTATATATAATGCAGTTCAGAGTATATAGTGCACTCTGTATAGTATATATAATGCAGTTCAGAGTATATAGTGCAGTCCATATAGTATATATAATGCAGTTCAGAGTATATGGTGCAGTCTGTATAGTATATAATGCAGTTCAGAGTATATAATGCAGTCCGTATAGTATATATAATGCAGTTCAGAGTATATAATGCAGTGCGCATAGTATAAATAATGCAGTTCAGAGTATATAGTGCAGTCTGTATTTTTTATATAATGATGTTCAGAATATATAGTGCAGTTCAGAGTATATAATGAAGTCTGTATAGTATATATAATGCAATTTAGGGTATATAATACAGTCTGTATAGTATACAGTATATAATGCAGTTCAGAGTATACATTGCAGTCCGTATAGTATATATAATGCAGTTAAGAGTATATAATACACTCGGTATAGTATATAATGCAGTTCAGAGTATATAGTGCAGTACGTATAGTATATATAATGCAGTTCAGAGTATATAGTGCAGTCCATATAGTATATATAATGCAGTTCAGAGTATATAATGCAGTACGTATAGTATATATAATGCAGTTCAGAGTATATAGTGAAGTCTGTATAGTATATATAATGCAGTTCAGAGTATATAATGCAGTCTGTATAGTATATATAATGCAGTTTAGAGTATATAGTGCAGTCCATATAGTATATATAATGCAGTTCAGAGTATATAATGCAGTACGTATAGTATATATAATGCAGTTCAGAGTATATAATGCAGTCCGTATAGTATATATAATGCAGTTCAGAGTATATATATATTTTTTTTATTGTGAAGCAAACAACAAATATAACAAAATAACAGAAAAAGTAAATGTGCAAAACTATTCACCTCCCTAAAGTCAATACTTTGTAGAGCCACCTTTTGCAACTATCACAGCTCCAAGTCTCTTTTGGATAAGTCTCTATGAGCTTGCCACATCTTACCACTGGGATTTTTGCCCATTCCTCCTTGCAGAACTGCACCAGCTCCTTTAAGTTGCATGGTTTGCGCTTGTGAACAGCAATCTTTAAGTCTAACCACAGATTTTCTATTTGGATTGAGGTCTGGGCTTTGACTAGGCCATTGCAACACATTTACATGTTTCCCCTTAAACCACTCAAGTGTTGCTTTAGCAGTGTGTTTTGGGTCATTGTCCTGTTGGAAGGTGAACCTCCATCTTAAAATAAATAAAACAAGCAGCGCCAACCTAAGTGCAGTAGTTTTATCACACATTGTAAATTTTAGTAGAAATGCACTCACTATGAGTAGAATAAAAGCAGGCACATCATGATAATGTCCAATGGACAGCAGGATGGACAGCAGGGCTCCAAGAGGCGATCTTCTAGCGTTGTAAGTTCTTGTCTGGCGGTACCGGTGGCTTCCAGTGTCCCAGGTTAGAGCAAACAAGGCGCAGGGGGAAAACGTCCATCCAAAAGTCCCTGGTCGTGGTCAGATGATGCTAGTACTAGCATCATAGTACTAGCATCATTCGACCGCGACCAGGGACTCTTGGACGGACGATTTCCCCCTGCTCCTTGTTTGCTCTAACCTGGTACACTGGAAGGCACCGGCGCCGCCAGACAAGAACTTACAGCGCTAGAAGATCGCCTCTTGGAGCCCTGCTGTCCATCCTGCTGTCCATTGGACATTATCATGATGTGCCTGCTTTTATTCTACTCAGAGTGAGTGCACTTCTCCTAAAATTAACAACGTGTGATAACACTACTGCGCTGCTTGTTTTCTTTCTTTTGTATTTCTCCTAAAGGTTTTTCTACTCTTCAGCGTGCTGCCTCCTGTTTTGTGTCAGTTACATTTCCCTGTGGTAAAATACCCAGGCTATAGACTCTCCCATTTTTCAAGGAACTAAATTCTCACCAGGAGTCACTTTTCAATTAACTGTTCACTGACTCTTTGCTGCTAATTGTAACTGTGTTCCCATCCCTGGACACATTCCCTTCCACCCTGTTAACAACACAGCTTTGCCTACAGCTGACACTCATAGCGCAACAATCATTATCTTTTTCCTGTTCGAACCTCCATCTTAGCCTCAAATCACACACAGAGTGGTACAGGTTTTGCTCAAGAATATCCCTGTATTTAACACCACCCATCTTTCCCTCAACTCTGACCAGTTTCCCAGTTCCGACTGCTGAAAAACATCCCCACAGCATGATGCTGCCACCACCATGTTTCACTGTGGGTATGGTGTTCTTTGGGTGATGTGATGGCAGAAAAGTAAAATTTTAGTCTCATCAGACCAGAGCACCTTCCTCCAAACATTTTGGGAGTCTCTTTTGCATACTCAAAACATGCTATTTTAATTTTTTTGCTGAAAGTAATGGCTTTCTTCTGGCCACTCTGCCATAAAGCCCAACTCTATGGAGCGTACGGCTTATTGTCGTCCTATGTACAGGTACTCCAGTCTCTGCTGTGGAACTCTGCGGCTCTACTATAGGGTTACCTTAGGTCTCTGTGCTGCCTCTCTGTTTTGGTGTGTTGCCGTCTCTTGGCAGGTTTGCTGCCATGTTCTTTCTATTTGGTTATGATAGATTTGAAGGTGCACCTAGGGATCATCAAAGATTTGGATATTTTTTTATAACCTAACCCTGACTTGTACTTCTCAACAACATTGTCCCTAGTTTGGAACGTTCCTTGGTCTTCATGGCAGTGTTTGGTTAGTGGTTTCTCTTGCTTAGGTGTTGCAGCCTCTGGTGCCTTTCAAAAAGGTGTGTACATGTAATGACAGATCATGTGACACTTAGATTGCACACAGGTGGACATCATTTCACTAATTGTGTGACTTCTGTGTGACTTCTGAAGGTAATTGGTTGCACCAGAGCTTTTTATGGGCTTCATAACAAAGGGGGTGAATACATACGCACATGGCAATTATCATTTTTTTATTTCTGAAAAATAGTTTTATGTATATCTTTTTATAATTTTACTTTACCAGCTTAGACTATTGTGTTCTGATTCATCACATATAATTCAGATTAAAAAACTAACGGCTGTAATGTAAATAGGTAAAAAGCAAAGGGGGGTAAATACTTTTGCAAGGCACTTTATGAAAATGGCCTGGCAGATGTAGAGACCATAGCTGAAAATTCTGAACTTACAGAATTGACTACGCAAATGCCCTCTATTTAGGTCTCCCCAAATACCAAATCACTCGTCTGCAAGTCGTTCAAAATGCGGCCGCGCGATTAGTGACCGGCAAAAAACATGGGAATCAATCTCCCCTTCACTGAGATCCCTTCATTGGTTGCCAGTAAAAGACAGAATCACTTTCAAGGCACTCTGCCTAATGCATAAGTGTATTCAAGGAAACGCCCCCCAATATCTATGTGACAAAATAAAAGCCCACAACTCCAATCGCGTTCTGCGATCCACCAATCAAAACCTTGTGGAGATACCCAAAGCCAGATACAAGTCCAAAGGAGACCGAAGATTTGCTGTCCAAGGACCTCGGCTGTGGAATGCACTACCAACCACCATCCGACAGGAGTCGGACCACTTGGCCTTCAGGAGAAAGATTAAAACCCATCTCTTCTGAGGTCAAGGGGTTTTCCTTGCCCATGAAATGACTACAGCGCCCAGAGGCGATTCAGTTCGCATGTGTTGCTCTTTACAAGTTTCTCACTCACTCACTCACTCACTCACTCACTCACTCACTCACAGAAGGCATATTGAATCACAAAATTACATATTCTACTTATGAGAAAACACCTTTTGGTAAGAAATAATAAAATGTGCAGATATGGAAGGCATAACAGGGCATAACATTTCTACATTTGTTGAAGGTGTATCTGAACATGAAGTAGATTAGTTACATTCAGAATGGGTTACACTAAGTTTCCAGCTCTTTAAAACCAAACACATATTAATTACACACGTTCTGTGGCTGATTAGGGTGGTAATTTAACTCACTTTGTGCCTTATCTGCATTAAATTAGCCTCAGAACCTGTGTAATTCATATGTGTTCGGGTTTAAAGGGATGAGGTGGCAACCCAAGTTACACTCCTTTGTCTCCATGTGTCATCCCTTGTAGTTTCCATGCCTGTTTGATGATCTGGTCGCTGACATACAAACTTGACATTGCAAAATGCGCAGAATTAGAAATAGTAGAATGTTTTTTTGGGCATTGTTTTTGCTAACCAGTCCTTTTTTGGCCTCCTGTAATCTATTTTCTGGAGCAGTTTTACATATATTCTGTTCGTGAATCTCTTTAATTTTTTTGCACTTGTAGCTGACCTTCTTTTAGAAGATATATGAGCAAAACCTATTGGTAACATATACCATAATATTAATTGTAATGCCTCTACAAATTGTTTGTGTGCAAGTTTTTATTTTTTGGGGGGCATTTACCTCAGACTAGGCCTCAGCACAGTTAGATTGTGAAGGATTCCGCTTTGTCTTAAGCTTTCCATCTGTTGACCTGGATGAGTGAGTTTGAGTTTTGGAAATCAGACTTTTAGGAGAAAGGAAAATAAAATTATTAACATAACAAGACGTTAATGCATGTCAAGATTTTTGGCCCAATTAAGGAAACTTTGATATGCTTTCCTCCAAAAAAGGCTCCAAATTGTCAACATCTGGAGGGCATCTCTGTGTTTCATCTTGTTTGGTGAACGTTGACCAAGAAAAGGCATCAGGAATAGGCCATGTCTTTTGGAGGGTATCACTGTGTTGCATCTTATTTGGTGTATGTTGACTTTAAAATGTCATCAATATGAGGCAATGCTACTGGAGGACATTACTGTGTTAAATTTTCCTTGTTGACAGTTGACTTGGGGATTTTTCAGGAATGGATCAGTGTTGCTGGGCTGCATGGAGAACATCATGTGGAGGTTTAAATTCCTAGGGCAAAAAAATAAATAAATAAAACCCCAGCTGTAACATATACAAAGATAAATATATTATTCAGTTTAACATGCAACATTGCAGATGTTATTAAAATTGTTAAAGTTAGTTTAATTCTTTTAGTAGAGCACAGTGCTTCTGGAGGTACACAGGCTTTTGTGGGCTTGTTCTTGTAATTGACATATTTAACAACCAGGTGGAACTCTCATTTAATTTTCACATGCATCAGATTATCACAGGATAGGGCTGTGTTCATACGAATAAGGCTATTCTAGAAAGCTCTATAAAGTAAGTGCATGTGAGGAGACGCAAATAGATTTTACCATTCTAACACAATATAATATAGTTTATCAACTATTAGTAAATCAATTATTGAGATTATTTTAGGTATTTCTGATTCACTTGATAATGATGATGACTGATCAGTTCCCAAATCCCAGCATTACCTACATAGTCCAAAAATAAGGGAATGACTGCCAAGGCCTCAAAATAAATGATATTGTTCTTACTGTGCGCCAGAATATAGTTCTTTAATTTTTTGTCAGTCAGTTACTGTTTTTTTTTTTTTAGGATGATTTGCTAAACAATATGACTGCTTGAACCAAATCCAGCAAAAAATATTATCAGTCAAGTGCAGAAGTGGGTGACCCCCCCCCCCCCAATTACCAGTCCAGTGCAGAAGTGGGTGAGCCCCCCCCCCCAAAAAAAAAAAAAATAATAATAAAACAAATAGGCCATTCTTACTGTGCCCCCTGACATAATAATAAGGTTTTATTTTTTAGTCAGTCATTTGGATTAGTTTAGGCTTTTCTGGTTCACTCGATAAACAAGATGCCCACCTACCTAAATACTAGCACACAATATTGCCAGTCCAGGCCAGAAGCAAGTTAATGACTCAAAAAGAAAAATATGCACTTCTCTCTGTGCCCTAGCAGGATAATGTTTTTTGTATGTATTTTTGTTAGTCAGTTATTCAGTTTAGCTTTTCTTTGTTTACTTACAAAAGAAGATTGCCTCTCACTGACATGTTTCTCTTCCTTCCTGGATGCCGGTTTCACATGAATGAGCTGTTTTTTTCTGCAAAGGGTTGTGATGGGAGGAGGATGTCAGGTAGTCCGACGTCAATGTCAATTCTCAATACAGGCTCAGCGGAAATTGGAGGGTGGGCTGCAGTCAGGTGGCAGCCATAAATCAATAGTGACTTGTTGAAGTTGTTGTGCACAGTAAAAATTTACTGTAGTGACTCGCTATTGGCCCCTTGGGGTGGAACAAGCAGCGCAAAGAGGCAGGAATGAAAATTAAAGGGAACGATAGATACAATTATATAGAAATGACAGACTCCCATTAGGTAATTTTTACCAAATGTTTTGGTCATAAACTCAGGATGTAGCCACTATTTATGAGTGACATGTCTCAACGTCTTAATAACTTTGCTGTCTCTTCACAAAGCAGTACTCCTTGTGGTGTATTTATAAAAAAGCAAGTTGCAGAGCTAATCATCCTGAAACACTGCACATGCATTTGTTTTGTGCAAATACCTGCAAAAATCGAATGTTATTTTCTCTTAGGATAGGATGTTCTAGATTCATAAGAATAGCATGAATCAGGAAAATACCTCAATATGGCCACTATATAGAGCTGTCGATCATAGTAAAACATTATTTATTTCCTTTGATCACCAGGTCCATCTAGTGGCCATAAAGCAGTATATTCCTGATTCACTTTATTTTTTTTTAAATCAATCAGAGCAGACAATTTTAAGACAGCTGGCCAGATTGAGCTGATGATCATACTAAACAAGTATTTATTTCCTGTGATCACAGCTTCAACTAGTGGCTATAATGTGGCATTTTTCTGATTCATGATATACTTATGAATAAAGAGCATATGACTTGAGAAAATAGCCTGGTAAGATAAAAAGTTTGCTGAGAATTCACACAGAATGAATATGCATGAAATTTCACAGAAAGAAACGCTCTGTAATCTTTTATAAATACACCCTCTAGTACTTTCGGAACAAAAATATGAAGCGAGAAGAGCTGAATGTAATTGGTTTGCCTGCAAGAAAATGTACACTCTGTGTTCCAGCGATGGAAATATGAGTAGATGGGAAGTGAAACACACCTTACACCCACAACACTTTCCTCAGTGTCTAACCGAACTATAGGTATGCTGGTAAATAAAGGCCCCTTTAACACAGGATGGACTCCGTTCTGATCAGCAAGGAATCTACTCACAGATGGCCTGATGTTTAGAGCAGAGCAGGCAGATGACACATCCTTATCTGCTCAGTTTATGCAGAACAGAAATGGACAGAGCCCGTTCTGCTCTATGGGCAGCCATTTGTACATGGTCTCTGCTGTCAGTTCACACCTGACTACCTCATATCCGATCTGCCTACAGAGAAGAGGATGAATCCCCTTCCATTTGTTTTTAGCAGACTGGCCCAGATTGAAGGTATGTGGGTGTAAACGGACAAAGGTCTGTTTACAACCGTAGCCCATAAGGGTGAATGAACCGGCAGATCAGGTCAGCCTGAAAAACGAACAGGTGGACCTGATCGGAATGGTCGTATGAATGGGGTTAAAGTCTCAGATATGGCTTTATGTTGTTCACACATGAAATGAGTTTAATCCTCACCTACTCATTTTAAATGCCTTCAAATCAAGGAATGGGTGAATTTTTGATTAAAGGTTACCTGACCTCTTTCTCACGCTTTACCAGATACAGGCCAGTGGCACTAAATAGTAATCATGTATTTACTATGATTTTTAACCTAATAGCAAAACCATAATTTTAGGTTTTCTATGACCTTTTGGAAAATAATAACAATGCCAGCGTTTTTCTCTATAGTGTCTACATATTTTAGTAAAAGTCATTCACCTCATTAATCTTCACATCCATTTTTGCTATTTCTTTAGGTCTCATGAGGTGACCTTGCACAGTTTTTCTCATGTTATGCCATTCTTCTCCTTCACTGTAAAATAAAACATATATATACACATATCATACACATAGCTCGTCTGCAAATTGAACACATGGTATCAAACATGTAATATTATTTCTGCAGGCATCAGCTTATTTTTTTAAAGAAAACACCACTTACGATGAAAACCATTGCAGTTTCTGTACACAACATTTAATTGTCCAAAGAGGAGTGGGATGATGGTGCCATATACCCAGATTTTTTGACTGTTCTGGATTTGGCCACACATCTACTATAGTTGTTCAAAGGCCGTTTGGCTGTGCTAGAAATCTTTAAAAACTCCTTAAGTGTTCCTTATTGTGGTGCATAGATACATTTGAAGATGTAGTTCACCTTGTAAAGAGATTGTGCAGTTTTCCTGGATCACTGGGCGCAGGATCATCAGACGGATTTTTGAAAACAGAAAAATGGAACAAAGTCACAAACTTGGAGTGTGCAATCCCTAGTGTTGAATAGGTCTCTGCAGATAATCCCCTCAATGAGGCTGTAAATAGACATGTGCATTCGTTTTCGTCCGAATGCATTTTCGTCCAATTTTCAGGTATTTTCGTTATCGTTTTAACAAACGATAACGAAAGCACAGATAATGAAAACCGAAAGATCCAACATAAACAGATGCTTTATTTTCATTTTCGTTGCGGTCGAATGTGCCTAACCTTAACTCTATTAGTCCAATATTATTCTACATAAAGAGAAAAGATTCGACATAGAGAGAAAAGATTCAACATTATAGAGACATGAAGAAGAGTTAACATAGGGAGAAAAGATTCGACATAGAGAGACATGAAGATTCGACATAGAGAGACATGAAGATTCGACGAAGTAGCTAAAAACATACGATCGCAGCAAGCGGACATTTATGGTGAAATGCTCTGCCCATAGGCTATAGAAGAATTCTAATGTTGGTTGACTAGTAATAATAATTAGAAAATAAAATTATTATTAGTCATACAACATTAGAATTCTTCTATAGCTTGTAGGTGGTACTTTCAGTACAGTTTCGTTGCTCCGTCAAATCTTTTTTTTTTTTTTAAGATCCTGTCGAATCTTTTTTTTTTTTTTCTTAGAATATTCGACAGACACCATAAGCCTTCAATGACAGATTCAACCTTAATTCATTTGGATTTTCAGACGAATGCATTTTTTTAACGAAAAACTAAATAAATAAAAACGAATTTCGGGAGTAACTAAATAAATGTATTTTTCGGACGAAAACGAAATTCCGAAACACAATATTTCAGTGTGCACCTGTCTAGCTGTAAATCCCAGTATTATAAATTAAAGTGATAGCCACACCTTTGCAGCTATGTAGAGTACAATGTATTTCATCACCACATATGCAATTGTGTTTATGTTTTTAATATAGGTAGTTCATATATTTGTACACAGCTTATAAAGCATTGTGTGAAGGATATTACGCTTAGGATTTCTGTTTGTGAAAAACTAAGTTTAAGGAAGTAATGTGACATCCATTTTGATTAGAATTGAATTTGAATTTCCAACCAAAAGCTCCCATCGAACATTTGTTGTCAGAAATTCTGAGCGTGTGTACATGGCATTAGAATGCACCACTCGCGCAGCCATGCCACGGCGTGATCTGTCACTGGCTGTGTCTTCACCGGACATAGCTTATGACTAAACACTATACTGGCCTGCTGCCAGAATAAGGTGATCGCTATGACCAATCACAGCAGATCGCAATTACAAGTGTAAACAATGGATGCCTTCTTTTCATGCCATTCATTGTATGCAAATGTGTTGCTAGCTATAATTGATCACAGTGATCACATAGTACAGACAGAGTCAATCACAGACCATCTGTATCATGTGATTAACTTTGGCAGATCGCAGCTAATCACAACAAAGGACACTAAATGAATCACTAAAAATGGTTGCTTATACCAATGAAATAGTATGCTGTTACTATAGTAACACTGTATTGCTCTGGTCACAGTGTGTTAAAAAAAAAAAAAAAAAAAAAAAATCTAAAAAAAAAAAAAATCTTAAAAAAAAAAAATTGTAACCAGTCATGTTGTATTTTTTTTCTAATTTCTTAATTTTCCCGCAAAAATGTGACAAAAAATTACAACTCATCATCCCTTTTACTAAATGCCTTGAACTGTCTACTTTCCAAACAGGGATCATTTGAGGAATTTTTGTACTGTCCTTTTCATGCCTCAAGAAATGAGATTGGCCATCAGTATATCAGAATTAATACATTTTCAGATATATATGTACCATAGTTTGTGTACTCTAAAAAAATCCGTAGCAGAATACATATAGACCTAATCTTATGAAAACATTTTATTTATTTGCAAAATTTTATAACAGAAGCATAGAAAAACGCAATTAAAAAAAAAAAAAAAATTGGTCTTTGGTTATTTAGCAAAAAATAAAAGACCTGGTGGTGATTACATATCACCAAAAGAAAGCTCTATATGTGTGAACAAAGTGATAAAAATGTCTTATGGGTACAGTGTTGCTTAAATGCGCAATTGTCATTCAAAGTGTGGCAGCGCTGAAAGCAGAAAATTGGTTTGAGCATAAAGGGGGTAAAAGTTCCCAGTATTGAAGGTTAAAAAGACTGTTGAGGCTCTGAACTGTAAACACAGGGGAAGTACAAAAGACTATGTAGCCCACTGCACTGCAATCCATAGTAGTTTAGAACAATATAGCATAGAACAAAGCTGTATAACAACTGCTCTTAGACTGTCAGCTACCCATAAACGACTTCAACTACACAAACAAATTGCTTCTGGGAACCCATCTGTGTATTGTGGAGGGGTTGACACATAACAAAGCTACTATTATTGGCCCTTTTAAGCCCACAGACATAAGTTCAAAGACCATGAAGTTCATTATTACACTTCTGGTTCTGCATTAGTTCATAGAGTCCAGAAACCTTGAACACCTAGGCTTTGCTGCAATCTTAAACCTAGGTTCACATTGGTGTGATTTGGCATGGATTTGACATGGACGGATGTTGGTGTGCAGCTAATTTTTCTCACTTGGTTCACCCTAATTAGAGCTAAGGATTGCTACACATTATGGGGCAGATCCACATACAATTAGATGTATTAGATTAGTATGTCAGATACACTACGCCGCTGTAACTTACTTTTGGCAGCTTTGAATCCACAAAGAATTTGCGCCGTAAGTTACGGTGGCGTAGTGTATCTCTCGCGGCGTCTAATTCAAATCGGCAAGTAGGGGGGCGTGTTTCATTTAAATGAAGCGCGTCCCCACACCGAACGAACTGCGCATGCGCTGTCCCTAAATTTTCCGCGGTGCATTGCGCGAAATGACGTCGCAAGGACGTCATTGTTTTGACTTGGACGTAAATTACGTCCATCCCGCGATTCACGGACGACTTATGCAAACGAAAAAAAAAATTCTAATTAAACGCGGGAACGACGGCCATACTTAACATAGCAGGTCTAACTATACGCCACGAAACAGCAGCTTTAACTATACGCCGGAAAAAGCCGACTAGAGACGACGTAAAAGAATGTGACGGCCGCTCGTACGTTCGTGGATCGTCGGAAATAGCTTATTTGCATACTCGACGCGGAAAATGGCAGGAACGCCACCCAGTGGACGCCAAAGAATTGCATCTTAGATCCGAAGGCGTACAAAGACGTACGCCTGTCGGATCTAACCCAGATGCCGCCGTATCTTGTTTTGAGGATTCAAAACAACGATACGACGCGGGAAATTTGAAAGTACGCCGGCGTATCAGTAGATATCAGTATATACGCCGGGGTACTCTCTCTGTGGATCTGCCCCTATAGCTGCACGATGCTAGCCAAAATGAGAATCACAATATTTTTGCTTAGAATAAAGATCACGATTCTCTTGCGATTCTCGCCGCATAAAATCTTTCACATTATACAAAAAAATTCACTAATGTCATTTTTCCCTCAAA
Source organism: Rana temporaria (assembly GCF_905171775.1). Lineage (NCBI taxonomy): Eukaryota > Metazoa > Chordata > Amphibia > Anura > Ranidae > Rana > Rana temporaria. Next base: position 272,235,251 of record NC_053493.1, read on the forward strand.
AAAATGCATTTGAAAGACAGCTGCGCAAAAGCATTGTGACATAAAATATTGCAACAACCACCATTTTATTCTCTAGGGTCTATACAGTGGAACCTCGGAATACTAGTATAATCTGTTCCAGGAGAATGCTCGTAATATCAAAGCGAGTTTCCCCATTGAAGTCAATGGAAACTAAAATAATTTGTCCCGCATTGACTTCAATGGCATGCAATACCGCATGCGGTCAGAGGCGGGAAGGGGGCTGAAGATGCTTCAGAAACTGCCGGAAAGGCCCGAGGACACTTCGTCTGACGTCGGCAAACCTCGGAAAGACCCCGTTTACGAGCCTTTCCGAGGTTTTCAGAGGTCAGCCAAGCCGATTGGTTCCGTTTGGCTCCGATGCCCCCCCAACTCAGGCCAAATGCGGTACTGCAGGCCACATTACCTTGAATTCTGCTTGTTTTGCGAGACAACACTCGCAAACCGAGTCAGAATTTATTTTAAAAAGTTGCTCGTCTTTCAAAACGCTTGTTAACTGCGTTACTCGTAAACCAAGGTTCCACTGTGTATATATATATATATATATATATATATATATATATATATATATATATATAATGTTTGGGGGTGCTAAGAAATTTTCTAGCAAAAAAATAGGATTTTTTGTACTCACCGTAAAATCCTTTTCTCTTGGATGGACACAGCCTTCTCAAGTCTTGACATATGGGTTATGTTCCTGTTCATAGGAGAGGGCTAGGCAGAACATGTTAGATATTTAAATACATGTTCCTTTAACAGAGTTGAACAGCCCCGCTGTCCCTCCAGACACAACCCTCCGCCCTGCAGACAGCAGCTCAGTTTGTAACAAGCAGTACAAACCTAAAAAAAGGGGTGGGTGCTGTGTCCGTCCATGGACGACAGAGAAAAGGATTTTACAGTGAGTACAAAAAATCCTATTTTCTCTTTTCGTCCATTAACAGACACAGCCTTCTCAAGTCTTGACATATGGGACGTCCCAAAAAAGTTTAAAAAAAACGAGGGGTGGGAACAGTATAAAATTTTTTTTTACTTCACCCCAAACAGGCAGAGCTCCTCAACGGAGGAGTTGCAGCCTTTAAACAGTGGCCTGCAAAACCTTGCAGCCAAAGGAAACATCTGAAGATGCACTCACATCAACCTTGCAAAAATTTGGAGAAAGTGTGCACTGACGACCAAGTCACCGCTTTGCACACCTGTGAGACAAACACTTGATGTCGGAAAGCCCAGGAAGCACCAATTGCCCTGGTTGAATGTGCCGTGAACGGAAGGGGGGGCGCCCACCCCTTAAGAGCATAGGCCTGTATGTAGGTCTGACTGATCCACCGAGAAATGGTGGCCGACGAGACCACCAAGCCTTTTTGTGGATCAGACACCGACACAAACAGCGAGTCAGACCTCCGAAATGGAGCCGTAGCAGACAGGTACACCTGCAAGGCAAGTACCACGTCTAAAGTATGGAGAGAAGCCTCTTTGGGATGCGACGGCCGAGGACAGAAGGATAGAAGCACAATGTCCTCATTTATGTGGAAGGCCAAAACTACCTTCAGAAGGAAGGAAGGCTGTGGGCGTAGCATCACTTTATCCTTATGGAGGACCAAGTATGGTGACTTGCAAGACAAGGCCGCCAATCCCGAAACACGTCTGACAGAGGTAATGGCCACTAAAAAGGCCACCTTCTGAGATAGTGTCAAGAGAGCAATCTCTCTGATATTCTCAAAGGGAGGTTCCTGAAGAACCGAGAGCACCAGATTCAAATACCATGGAGGAAGATGTGGTCTAATAGGGGGAAGCACATGACAAACCCCCTGCACAAAGGTACCCACCAGGGAATAGGCCGCCAAAGGCCGTTGAAAGAACACAGCCAAGGCTGAAATCTGTCCCTTAATGGTGCTTAAGGCAAGTTTCTGATCTACTCCACGCTGTAAAAACAGCAGGACCCTGGAAACCGAAAACGTCCGTGGACGCCACCTCATCTCTTCGCACACAGAGATGTAGGCATTCCAGGTGCAATGGTAGATCTTCCTGGAAGAAGACTTTCGTGCCCTCAGCATGGTTGAGATGCCTGAGTCTGAAAGACCTCGATCCCTTAGTACCTGGCTTTCAATAGCCATGCCGTTAAAGCCAGCGACTGTAAAGCAGGATGAAGTATGGGACCTTGAGACAGAATGTCCTTCCCTATTGGCAGCCGCCAGGGTGCATCCACCACCAGGCGCACCAAGGACGCCAGGGCCAATCTGGAGCGATTAGAATCACCGGGATCCCCTCTGTGTCCACTCTGCGGAGCAGACGGGCCACCAACGCTTCTGACGCATCTGCCCAGGGATCTCTGGACCTGTCTACGAATTTCGACACCTTGCGATTGAGGCGAGAAGCCAGGAGATCCACATCCGCGACTTAGGTAGTCCCCCTGCCAGTTTTTTACGCCCAGAATGTAGACGCCGACAGAGCCGACACGTTAGTTTCCGCCCACCGCAAGATGTGAGTGACCTCGGACACTCCAGCCGAGCTCTGTGTTCCCCCCTGATGGTTGACATAAGCCACCGTTGTGGCGTTATCTGACTGGATCCTGATTGGGCGTCATTGTAGGCCTCCTTGACCACGAGGAGAGACACAGCCTGATCGCCCAAAGTTCCAGGACATTGATCGGCAGACAGGATTCGTCCAGAGTCCAGCGACCCTGGGCCTACTGGACCCCCCAGACACCCCCCCCCAACCTGTGAGGCTGGCATCTGTCATAATCACCATCCACTGGAAAGGGAGGAACGACTTCCCGGACTGAAGAGTCGGGGATCTCAGCCACCAACTCAGAGAGACTCTGACCAGGTGACTTACCTGAATTTGACGATCCAGAGACAACAGAGATTTGTTCCACTTGGACAGGATCTCCCTCTGCAATACTCGAGTGTGGAATTGGGCATACGGTACCGACTCGAAGGAGGCTGCCATGAGGCCAAGGACTTGCATGCAAAAATGGAGAGACGACTATTTGCGGGATGCCAACAACTTCACCGCAGACTGGAGAGTCTGCAGTTTTTCCAAGGGAAGGAAGACTCTCACCAAATGCTGATTCGGTATCAGGACAGACTTCTGGACGTTTAACACCCAACCAAATTCTCGGAGGGTCTGACTGGCTATAGACACATCTACCTCTAATTCTGAGCCAGAAGCTGCTCTCAGAAGAAGATTGTTTAAGTAGCCCACAATAGCAATTCCTCACTGTCTCAACAAAGCTAGAATCGGGGCGAGCACCTTGGTGAATACTCTTGGTGCTAATGCTAGGCGAAAGGGAAGACCCACAAACTGATAGTGGTCTTTGCCGATTGCAAAGCGTAGAAACCTCTGGTGTCCTGCCGCAAATTGGGACATGCAAGTATGCGTCAAGTCTTGCACTGCGCCCAATAGGGCAGACCAACAAGCCAGAAGGAGAGGGAGATTTGAGGGAAAGAATCTGTTTGGCGGACAGGAAAGAAACTCGATCTTGTACCCCTAAGTGACCATCTCGCAGACCCACTGGTCGAAGAGCAGGGAGGTCCACTGAGCTGTGAACCTGCGGAGCTGTCCCCCCACCCATGTGTCGGGCGGGGGCAAAACTTCAAGCAGTGGCAGGTTTGGTTGCCGGCTTGTTCGGCTTACGCACCCAGGGGCGCTTCTGTCTCCCAGCTGAGCCTTTGTCAGCTTGGGAGGGTCTACCCAGGGTCCTGACTGAAAAAAATACCACTTCTGCTTGGGAAAGGAAGGTCCCGGCTTACAGTGCGGCTCCTTCCCCTTGGTGGACTGAGGGAGAAGAGTGCTCTTACCCCCAATGACATCCTTAATAATGTCGTCCAGTGAGGTACTAAAAAGCCTCCCACCTTTGAAGGGCAAGTCTGCCAGGGCTTTTTTGGAAGCCTGTTTAGCAGACCAGCATTTCAGCCAAATTACGTGGCGTAATATCACCGCCAATACAGAGGCCCTGGAGATCAAGGGGGCTGCATCCAGAGTGGGATCACAGACATACACAAGGCCCGGTACCAACTGATCGCCCAGTCTTACACACTCTGGAGGGAGCTGATGCTCCTCCACAGTCGGGTGCAATATCTTTGCCCATTCAGTGAGAGTCTGAGACACCAAAATTGCAGCCAAAATAGGTCGCAACGCAGACCCCAGAATGGTAAACATAGAGCGGTTCTCCGCCTCGGAGCTCCTATCAGTATGGTCCTTAAACGCAGGGGTCCCCTCCACAGTAAAAGTGGTTAATTTATTCAACTGAGCGACCGGGGGGGTCAACCACCGGAGGAGAAGCCCATTTTTTCAAAAGGCTTTCCTCAAACGGATAACAGATCGCCATGCGCTGAGGGACCACAAAGGACTTCTGTGGCTTTTCCCATTCCTTATCTATGAACTTATCAAAGAAAGATACAAGAGACTGACCCCTCTGTGGACGCCTCAGCTGCACCTTCCAGCTTAAGAGAGTCCCTTACAGCATTGATAAGCACACTGACAAGTGCCCTGTTTTGCACTGACCCGGACGAGGGGTCCCCCTTTACAAGGAAGGTCCTGGTCCACATCTTCTGAAAACCCAGAACTGGGGTCCTGTGCCGCAGGCAGCTAGGCCCAGGTCTGAGTCGGAGCATTCCCCGGGAGGTGGCGAGGGGAGGGGGCACTTTTTAACCCCCTTATGCCTGCACGCTGCTTCCACCCTGGCAACAAAATATTCCAGGACTGCCGACAAAGTATCAATGGGAACCGCAGGCGCAGGGGCACCGGCTGCTGCCTCTGGCATGTTTGGGGAAGAAGAACCAGATACTGACTCCATGGTACACCACTGACAGCTCTCAGGGACCAATTTAAAAGAACTGAAAAGTCCACCCTCCTTGCTGCACTGACCGGGGGGGGGGGTTACCCAGGGGACTCATCAGCCAGCAAGAGACCGCTCAGCGCCGCTGCCCACCTTCTTTACACAACGAGTGTGAGGAAAAAACTGTAAGGAGAATTGTGCTGCGCGCCGTTCAGGAAGCCAGCACTAGAGGCCAAAACCCCACAACAAAATGGCCACCAGACACCTCAGAGAAAAAAGGGCACAACTACAAGAAAATGTCCGCCCTCAATATTGACCTGCGCCACAGCGCGGCCACAGCAAAATGGCCGCCAATGGGAAAATACAATAGAAAGCAGCAGGCATACTAACAGTGGCGTTGGCGCCGCCAAAATTTCACCGGAGAACCGCGATGTGGACGAGAAGGCCGAGGCAGGGCTTCCCCAGAGGCAGAACACCCCCACACAGAAAAATGGGCCCCGACACCCCACAGTCCCCCACTGGCACCCGGAGTCCCCCCACAGGCCTGCCCCGGTCGCAGCGAGCCCGCTAGAGCAGAAGGGGAAATGTGACAGAGAGCAGGGAAAGGGAGGATAGGAGAACCCCCTAATCTCATAAATGCCCAGCTGTTCCATCCAGCCGAGGCAGGAGGAACTGTACTTACCTGTCAATGCGAGGACCCGCTGGTGCGTCCCTGACAGATCTACAACTGAGTAGTATGGAGTAGCTATCGGCCTGGTCCACTGTGAGTGAGACAGCAAGCAGCCCAGTCATATGTGGACCCCGGAGCAAAAAGCCAACCGGCCACCCATGGAGCCATGGGTATGTAGTAGCCAAACCAGCACATAGCTAAGGCCTGCTCACGCTCTATGGCCGGACTGGGGAGACTACAAGGACCTATATTTTACAGCCTGTCACCCAGCTGGCAGTTGATAGAAGAATCACAAAAATAAAATAAAATTAAACATTTCCTCAGGACTCTGGGCCCAAAGGGAGCCACGTCCTTCTCCTCTGAGCTGCTGTCTGCAGGGCGGAGGGTTATGTCCAGAGGGACCACCCCCTGGGCAGGGCTGTTCAACTCTGTTAAAGTAACATGTATTTAAATATCTAACATGTTCTGCCTAGTCCTCTCCTATGAACAGGAACATAACCCATATGTCAAGACTTGAGAAGGCTGTGTCCGTCCATGCAAATTATTTTAACTTAAAACCAACAAATGACAGAAAAAGGTTTATAGGCAGATTCACAAAGACTTACGACGGCGTATCAGTAGATACGCCGTCGTAAGTCCGAATCCGCGCCGTTGTATCTTAAAGCGTATGCTCAAATTGAGATACGCTTCTCTGTTGCTAAGATACAACTGGCGTAAGTCTCCTACGCCGTCGTATCTTAGCTGCATATTTACGCTGGCCGCTAGGGGCGTGTACGTCGATTCACGCCGAGAATATGCAAATGATCAAGATACGCCTATTCACGAACGTACGCACGCCCGTCACATGTAAGACACACCGTTTATGTAAGGCGTTTTCAGGCGTAAAGATAAACCACCAAAAAGATGGCGCAGCCAATGTTAAGTATGGACGTCGGGGCAGCCATCGAATTTCATGTCGTTTACGTAAGTCGATTCAGAATGGGGCTGGGCGTAGGTTACGTTCACGTCGAAAGCATTGACTATTTGCGACGTGATTTTGAGCATGCGCACTGGGATACGTTCACGGACGGCGCATGCGCCGTTCGTTAGGCGCGTCATTTACGTGAGGTCACAATTCATTAGCATACAACATGCCCACTACAGCCTACTTTGAATTACGCATGCTTACGCCGGCCCATTTACACTATGCCGCCGTAACTTAGGACGCAAGTTCTTTGTGAATACTGTACTTGCCTCTCTAACTTACGGCGGCGTAGCGTATATGAGATGCGCTACACCCGCTTAAAGATAGGTAAGTCTACCTGAATCTGGCTATTAGTGTTTAAGTGGTTAAACTTTCCTCATTTACACACCAAAGTCTATATTTCTTTGATGTAAAGGACAAATTGTTACAATGTTTAGACTTAACATTCCACTGCTAAAGAATGTTGTGATACTTGGCAGACTGCCCAGGTTTTTTCTTATTTTCTTTTGAATGCTGTTGGCTTCAGCAGAGCAGAGAGAATTCTCTGCATAGAAAGATCGGGAAATACTTTGTCAAGATCGCAACGGGGGAAAAAAATCGCAAAAACGATTCTTGACGATTAATCGTGCAGCTCTACTATACACGAATAAAATTTGCCTAACTTTCACTTTAATAAATCATTGACAGAGCATGTATGTTGGCAGGGAGTGTTGAGCAGTGAAGATGGGGGCTTAGCCTCGCAGCCATAATTTTTAGAATGGATTTGATTACAGCATACATAATACTCTTAGCATACGTTTGGTTTGATACATCACTGTGTAACTGAAATAGCTGATATTTAGTATAAAGTATGTTTAAGTAGTGTATATAGTACAGTATATGCAAATTAAGTTTCAAAGTGTGCTTTGACATAAAAAAACATCTCTACATGATGCAATCCCACACTAAAACAATGAGCACTTACAGTGTAAGCAGACCATACTCTTCTCCTCTATATTCTCTGTACATTTTCCAAGGTTTAATCTCCATTCTCTTTGGATACATTGTTTCTTTTCTTAGAAGGGTTTCTAGTAAATCTGGGTCTCCAATTTGCACTGACTTAAAAATTCCAAGATTCATCTTGAAAATACCTCCAAACTGTTGATGATATTTTAACTAAAGAGAAACAGAAAAGTAATCTCCAGATTCAAATAATGACATTACTAATATTTATAGCATAAAACAGGAAATCTAACATTATGAAAAGTACTATGCTATTTTGATGTGTGATGATGATGATGGCGATGACGATGAATAGTAGTAGCAGTAGTAACAGAAGTAGTAGAATTGGTGATAGCAATATAAGAAAATAACATCATATTTTAGTTACAGCAGAAGTAGAGTTAGGTATAAGAGCAAACATACTTACCATAATTTCATGTTGATTTTGTAACCCTCCATTCCAAAGAATATTAAGGAAACTTCCAATGCCAGGCAGGTCAACAGGACCTGGGATATTACAAAAAGGCACAAGTCTTTTTGCTAAGCCAACACATTTGGTTGGTGTGTGAAAAAACGCCTTGTGTATTAAAATCTCAGGCATAGTAAGAGGCAACAGAAATGAAAAAGTCTTCATTGCAAGTGTATATACTCAACAAGCTTAATTACAATAATCGATGTAGAGTGCTGAATTTTCTAAGAGAAAAAATGTGCTAGAGAAAAGTGTATGGGAGAACAAGATAATCTTGTCTATATATGGGGCAGTTCAAAAAAGGGCATACAGTACTCTTGGATATCATTGGCTTAAAGTTTCAAGGGGATGAGCTTTAAAGTGTTTGAAAAAAACAGAATGTTTACACCAATAAAGTAAGACCGAGTTTGTTCTTCACTAGTTGAAAAGATGGACCAGTTCAATAGTCTAATGTTCAAGTACACTACATCAAGTGCACTTCTTAAAGTTCATGCACCTTCCTGCAGTAGCAAAGCCTAGCTAACAAAGCCAAGCCAAACAAGAAACCTATTTACCAAACAGTGTTGAAAACAATAGTATTTGATTTGGGAAAATATAATACCTACAATCAGCTTTGTATATTTATCTATAACAGACCAATATCAAAACGATTTAAACAGTATTATAAATCTGTGTTAAGTTATAATAATAGCTTGCAGTGTTTAAGAAATGTTACCACACATTGTATTCATTTTTTTTTTCAATCTTCCTGGACTATATTTGGGAAGGACAACATACTAGGCCAGATTCATCAAGAGATACGACGGCGGATCTCCTGATCCGCCGTCGTATCTGTGAGAGCCGACGGTCGGATCTGTGAGATCCCACGGTCGGAGCTATGCGACTGATTCATAAGAATCAGTTCCGCATAGATCTCCCTTAAATCCGACTGGTGTAAGTGACTTACACCAGTCGAATCTTAGGCTGTAATCTCCCGCCGGCCGCTAGGTGTCGTCGCTTTTTTTTAAACGTTGCATATGCAAATGAGGAGAACCGCCGATTCACGACCGTACGCCCGCCCATCGCTCTTTTTCAACGTCATTTGCGTTCGGCTTTTTCCGGCGGAGAGCTACCCCTGCTAATATGAGGGGTAGCTAATGTTAAGTATGGCCGACGTTCCCGCGCCGAGTTTTAATTTTTTTACGTTGTTTACGTAAGTACGTCGGGAATACGGATGGCCGTAACTAACCTAGCCGCCGAAAACAATGATGTCCTAGCGACGTCATTTGGAGCATGCGCACTGGGTTTTTTCGCCGGCGGCGCATGCGCAGTTAAATCGGCGTGGGAACGTGCCTGATTTAAATTGTACACTCCCCCTAGCCGCGGAATTTGCATTCCGCCGGGGGGAGTTAGGATCCGACGGTGCAATTTGCGAGGTAAGTGCTTTATGAATCATGCACTAGCCTCGCTAAATTGCACCGGCGGATCGTAAAACAGGTAGATCTGGCGGATCTAAAGATCCGCTGAGCTACATGAATCTGGCCCACTGTATTTATTGGCGTATAACACTCACTTTTTTACCCTGAAAATAGAGGGTAAACTGTGCCTGTGTGTTATACACAGGGGGCTGTGGAAAGTTATTTTCCTGAAACTTCCCTCTTAGGCCCCATACTCACGACCAAACATGTTTGCTGAAAGTGGGCCGCGGACCAGTTTCAGCATACATGTTTGGTCGTGTGTAGTTACGAGCGTACAGAATTTCGCCGTACATTTGCCCGCCGGGCCGTTTTTCAGCAGACATTTATTTCCAAACTTGTTTTAAAACCGTCCGCTCAAATCCTGTCCGAACGTACATGTTTGGTGGTGAGTACACAAAACCAACGTACAAAAACCCCGCGCATGCTCAGACTAAATGAGGCCACGGGAGCGCTCGTTCAGGTAAAACTCACGTTTGTTTGGGATATGGCACATTCGTCAATAGAAAGATTAATTCTAGCAATAGAACACTGAAGCAAAACACACAATAACCAACGCTTGATGCCGTCGTTTTATTCATTCTTCTCTTGCTCTAACTAATCAGTTATTTAGCTCATGTTATTTCAACTGAGTTGTTCCATACTGAAAAGTGACATTTGTTCGCTGTGATGTAGTAAGATTTTTGCAAACTTTTATTGGCCCGACGTATCATATTTTTATTGGTCCTCCACATTTCAAATTTTTTGCTTTTAATGTTTAATGGTTATCTTTCCCACTTTCTTTAGGTGTTTATAGTTATGTCACCATTTAGAATATTTTAATAGCAAATAGTTTTGATTTAGCTTTTGTTTGTATATTTAACAGGAATTTTTTGAAGGTTGTTTAAATTGTCTACCATGTTGGCACACCAAATGACCCCCCCCCCCCCATGTGTTAGTGAATATTTTAGATTAAACATTTTATTTGTTTGTAATGTTTGATGCCTAAAATAATACCCACAGTATTACAAACAATAGGCACGTTTTTCAAATCAACAAAAAGGCTTTTATTTGAGCAAATTATAAAAAGGATCAAAAACAGAATGGCAGCACTTGAACAGCTAGCAACATACATGCAAACTTGCATTTGAAACATGGTGAAGGATAAACTAGCCAACCTCAGGAAGCACACAAAATAAAATCTGAAGCAGCAGCACATAACCAAAGGAACCCAAGCTGTGGTAGTCCAAACAAGATGCCATTTGTGGGGGATCAAATGGAAGGCAGGGCATCAACGTCTCCTCTTCCTTGCAACCTTCCTTCCAGGCTGCCTTCCAGCGGGTCTTCCCTGGGCCCTTGCAGGTGGGGATGATGTGGCAGCAGGAGAATGGTGTTCAGCAAGCCGGGCCGGGTCACATAGCCCAGTGTCTGGGGTCAGCAGCTCCCTCTGCATCCACCAAAGGGCCTGGTTGATGATGCCCTTGGCCAATTGCCTCTGCTCCTCCGTGCCTTTATTGAGGTCATGTGCCACGGAGGCACTGTAGGCCTCAGTGGGGTTGAGGGGGGCCCTCATGATGGCACTCGCCTCCTGAATCATTTTCAGGCTGGCTTCCTCTACTGCCCCCAATTTCTTCTTACGGCCTGGTGGCCTAATATAAAGGGGAGGAGCCTGGCTGGTGGTGCTTGTCCTGGGGAGCTGCTGAACGCCACTGGGCCCGGCCTCCTCCTGGCTGCCACTGACCCCTTCGTCCTGGCTGACAGTGAGGAGAGGATCTGCCACCTCCTGGCTGGTCTCTTCTTCCTGTGTAAAAAAAAGGGACATGTTGTAATATATTTAGGAATATACTCACTCACATTTTCATGCTTGAATCTTATTTTTTGCCTTGAATTTAAACTTGAAAACAGACTCACCCTCTGACCCCTGCAGTTGTCATCCCTGACACCTATTTGTTTGCCCACGATTTTAGATTTTTACTTCCCAGCTTGTATTTTATTAACCAATATCAAGTCAAGAATCAAACAATAATTAAGATTATTACATAAATAGTTATGAAACTACTATACCTCATCATCGTAGAGGCGCAGATCTGCCTCTCTGTCAGCCAGGCCCTCTTCATCTGACTCTGCAGGGCTGTGGTGATCTGGGGAAGTCCCGCTGGGAGGTAGCGTGGAGGAAAGGTTGGGATTCAGACTTGACATTGATGCCCTGCCTTCCAGTTGATCCCGCAAAAATGACATCTGGTTGTAATACCACAGCTTGGGTTCCTTTGGTGGTCTTGCTGCTGCTCCAGATCTTAGCTGCTTTTGGTGAGCTTTGTACGCTCTCCTATATGTGCCCCTGAGGTTGGCAAGTTTATCCTTCACCATGTTGGCACTGCATTCTGGCACCCATGTCCTCATGTATGCTGCTAGCTGTTCAAGTGCTGCCGCTCGTATGTCCTTGTTATGATAATGGTCCTGCTTTGAATCCCACAGGATGGGCATTTCCCTAAATTTATCCAGCAAATGCTGGATAATGTCTTGGCTCTGCAGGAGATCCATTGTGAAGTTATGATTTACTTTTTTTTATTCTAGATTGAAAAAATGAAAAGAAACCAAAAACACAATTAAAAAAAGCCTCAGCATTTACATTGATAGAATATGTTGTTTAAAAAGTAGTACCTATATAGAAATACAAACACAGTGTCTCTTGTTTAGAAAATGCTGGCCAGCTCTGCCCCATTGGTTGGTTTTAGCTAACATTTTTTTTAGACATGCCGCCCCTTTGGTTACATTGCAGGAAATAATATAAATCTACAACCATACACAATTATTACAAATGACAGCATTCATCAAGGCACTATTGCATGTGTAGATATCCTGCCCCTCAGCATTGATTACATGAAAGAAACTTCCTAATGACCTCTGTCCAACCAACACAGAACAATACTTGGCCTGATCTGAATACACCCTACATAATTGATAATGAGTCACAGCATTTTTGACCTCTCTATTTTGTGATGTCTACAAAAGCATTTGGGTACGAAAATCACATTCTGGTATCCAAGAGACATAATAGCTTAATAAAACTGTGCAACCAACAGACCAAACCCCCATCCCATTGCTCTACATTTTAGAGCCCGCTGCTGATCCCATGTTTAAATTTCTTACCTGCCTCTCTCACAATCCTCGTTTCTTCCGCTCGCTGAATTAACACGTAACCTACGTAATCACGTCAAGCGCCTTTTATCCACTCCGCGTATGTATGAAACGCCGCCCTCGTCACCTTTGCCATGCCCCTAATCAATTGAAAAAGTAAATATGGCGTTAACTGTGTAGGTTCTGGAATCGCGCGAATATTCTCCGCGTAACCTACGTCAATACGTTGTTGGCATTCGCGACACTCCGCATATGCAAGAATCCCCGCCCTCATCTCCGCCCCTGACGGGACATTTCCTCGTTTCCACGCCCCTAATCTCTGTGGGAAGGAAAGATGGCGATGTCACACGAGCGGGCACGGAGCTCTCATGGCGCAAGTGAAGGGACAGAGGCAGGACCGTCCCGATCCAGGCCTAAAAGATATAAAGCCACTAATATGGCGTTCGAAGAAATGGTGGAGTTGGTTTACATCATGAGGAGGAAGGATTATGATGGTGAATGTGGGCCCTACAAAACACCGAACCGTAGGAAGTCACACATAATGGACAAGGTGGCAAGGAGAATGAGGAGAATGTTTGGTGTCACCAGGTCAAAGGAGCAACTACGGAAGCGTTGGTCCGATTTAAAATTGAGGGAGCCACATCACATGAAGAAGATCCTCAAAATTCTGCGTAAAAGTAAGTCCATATTATTTAAGGGGGGGGGGGAATGTCTGCAATAATGTGTTGACATGTATTTTTTCACATCTGCATCCTTGGCCTGCTTGTACTTTTGAACACGTGTAGATACTGTATTGTGTTTATGTCAAATAACAACCTTAAACAAATTTTGGGAAATAGTAAACACGCGTAATATGACATTGTTTAGCAAAAATGTGACGTTACTCCAGGAACAACACACCTGGACATGGCTGACTGGCCCCAAACTTGGTTTTCAAACATTGTTGACTAGCAAAATCACAGAAATTAAATTGAGTGAATGTGACAGGCAAACAAGATTCATTCTCCAAAATGCAAATAAAGATGATGTTTTAACATCTTGAAATGCAAAGCACCTGTGTCTCAAAAATCAAACTATATTTATTTGGAGGGTCGACGAGAATTAATGTTTTGGGGGGACATCCATTTGTGTCACTTCTTTGCAAAAAAGGGGCAGGATCAGAGCTTGGCCTAGAACTACGCCAAAAATGGAGGATTGCTGAAAGAATAAACAACCAAAAATCATCATAAATGTATCGTCTATGCAATGTGTGCGATTTATGATATACAATATCTGTGTGCTGATGAGTATACCTTTTGTTTTTTATTATTTCTTATAGGGGAAAGAAGACGCCAGCAATTGGAGGAGGCAGAGAGGGCCAGACACCCGGAACATCAAACACCTCCACATGTTGAGCAGGAGGAGGCTGTGGAAGGAAGAGAGGAGGCTGGGGAAGGAAGAGAGGAGGATGTGGAAGGAGAAGAGGATGTGGAAGGAGAAGAGGATGTGGAAGGAGAAGAGGATGTGGAAGGAGAAGAGGAAGGAAGAAAGGAGGAAGGAAGAGAGGAGGAAGAAGTTATTTTGGACTTAGAATTTATATCAGATGAAGGGCAAGTGGCGGAAGAACAATTTGGAGAATTGAAAGAAGGTGGATTGATGGATGAAGGAGGAGTCGAAGATGATGTGGAGGTGGTGGAAGAAGGAGGAGTGATAGAAGATGATGGGGAGGTGGTGGAAGAAGGAGGAGTGATAGAAGATGAAGAAATTGGGGATGTGGAAATTATCAGGCCATCAGGTCAGTGTCACCCCTATATTAATAGGGCCAAACATATGCAGATAGGCTGGAAATTATTTACATATTTTGAATGCCAATTTGTTTATTTTTAGGGGATGAAGATGGAGTCGCACATTTTTCACGTGCAAGTGCTTCTATAATTGTACAGCAACTAATGGAGTGCAGCACGGAAATGGACATTATGCGGGAAAGGATGCTAGTCATGGAGCAGAATGTGCGAAATGTCATTTCAGAGTGTAGCACGGAAATGGAGAACATGCGACAAAGGATGCTAGTCATCGAACAAAATTACAAAAATATCATTGACATGATGGGCCGTGTCAAAGACTGAACCACAGAAGCCCATCCCCCGCCCATCCCCCGCCCACAAAACCCTTTTTACTTTTTGTACTTTATAATACGCCAAAATTTCTAAATGCACACACAGTGTGCCAATATGTGCTATCTGCCATCACAAACTATCTATTGTCTGTGCTTTGTGGGTACAAACCCCTCCTCGATCCTCAAGTAGTTGAGAGGAAGGGTTTGCTCCCACAAAACACAGACATTGATCACCCATGATGTCAGATAGCACATGTGGCCATTTGTCTGTTTAACCAATGACATTTGGCGAGTTTTCACTGAATGTGTGCATTTAGAAATTTTGGCGTGTTCCAGTGTGAAAGCACACCATCCATATGACTGACTGCTGTTCTTTTTTTAAATTTTTGTTTGGTGTTGATCTTTTTTGGTTTGTAAATGTTTCCAGTTTCAGATCACAAAACGAACAAGAAATCTCACCTAAAGAAAGAAGTTAACTAATTTTTGTAAAAAAAATAGAAAAATTTGTGTTGTGTTAAAATCTTGTAGAAAAAATTAGACACAAACAAATACAAAGACAAAAAATGTTTTGTATAAAAACAATACACAAAAATTTCTAAATGTAAATAAATGTCTTCGAAACAAATACCCAAAAAAATATTTGAAAATAAAAAATAACCCAAAAAATTTCTACATAAATTAGTCTGGGTTATTGGAAACCAAACTAAATAAGAACTAAAATTTTTAACCAAAGTCTCAAAAAATTCTGTTTAGAAGTGTGTATATATATATATATATATATATATATATATATATATATATATATATATATTATATATCTAGAGATAGATATATAGGAGACAAGCCCAAAAATTCTTGCGTATAGTTTCAATGAAATTATTCTTACATTGTGTTTCGAACATTCTTATTGCTAATCACTGTCAATAAAGACAAAAAAATTAATAATTAAAAGCCAATATTTTGTGTCAAAAATTTGCAGGAAATGTTTTCTGCCTAAAAATACACATTTCTTGTTAAAAAATGACTAAAAAAAAAAAAAAAAAATGTGACATCAAAAGCAGAAAAATGAGTGGCTTCTTATTTCTAGACTGAATACCCAGTTTGTAGATGAGTGAATAATGTGAAAATGTGGTTAGTTAATACATCTGATGAAGTAAATTTGGCACTAGAAGTGCACAATTTTTGGAGAGAACCTGGAAGACAGAAAAATAGAGAAAAAGCAGTAATGACAAACAACTGTATAAAGTCCAATGGTCTAATTATTTATTAGTTGTGAGAATATTCCTTTCTTTGGGGGCCGAATTAGAAAGAAATATGATCTGGCATAGCAATGGCCCCCCGACCCATGAAGTACTCAACATATTTGTCGCGTACCTCACGAGCAGATTGGGGGGCCAAGCCAGCGCGACCAGTGTCCAGGCCAGGAATGTTCTCTGAGGGTAGTCCTGCCTCAGAGCCCATGGAGGCTAGGTACGTCTGGGAGTGCCTGCGTAGAAAATTGTGCAAAATGCAGCAGGCAAATATAACGGTGTTCAATTTATATTCCGCCAAATGTATCGATGTCAGGAACAGGCGGAACCGGTTGCTGAGGATCCCAAAGGCATTCTCGACTACCCTCCGAGCCCTGGACAACCGAAAATTGAACACACTCCTCTCTAAGGTGAGGGTCCTCTGGGGAAAAGGCCGCATTAGGTGAGGTCCAAGGCCGAAAGCCTCGTCCGCTAGGAACACAAACGGAAGTCCTTCCACATTATCTTCATCTGGTGGCAATGCCAGACCACCAGTTTGGAGACGATCATAGAAATCAGTCCGTGCGAACACTCCCCCATCTGACATCCGGCCGTTCTTCCCCACGTCCACATATAGAAACTCATACTGTGCCGACACCACCGCCATCAACACGATACTATGATAACCCTTGTAATTATAATAGTAGGACCCCGAGTGGGATGGGGGCACAATGCGGACGTGTTTCCCATCTATTGCTCCACCGCAGTTAGGAAAATCCCACCGCTCGGCAAATTGGGAAGCCACAGACTGCCATTCCTGTGGTGTGGAGGGTAGCTGTGGGGACAAACAAAAAAAGAGATTTAGTACTTTGGCACATAAACATTGCAAACATAATCATACAAGCATCCTTGTGCAACTTTACATTTTTAAAATAGCATTTGCAAATTATGAAGGGAGAATTTCGGGGCACAAATATATAGGCCCACTTAATTAATAAGAGACTCCACAGCCCTCTGATGGGGACAAAAACACTTTGAAGGGGGGGTGGGGGGTGTTTAAACTGTTTTTAGAAAACCAAAAAATAAAAAAAAAAGTGGCATGGTGGGGGTTGGCCCGAAGATAGCATGCTGGACAGGTTAATATTGGGTAAGATCAAAATATGCAGGTAGGCCAAAATAAAAATAACATGTAAAAGCTGATATCAACATGCATAGGGAGAAAAGGGAACGTTAGTTAAACACACAGCATATCTGGGAAATAAAATAAAAAGTTAGTTTGCCACATTATTATAGACACATTGTGAGGTTAAAATGAGGAAACTTACCTTCATATACTCCTCGTGCATAACTTTAATGATGGCAGCACACGTGTCCGGTATGATGACCCCAAGCGCCTGCGGAGAGATGCCTGTCGAGAACTTGAGGTCCTGCAGGCTCCTCCCAGTCGCCAGGTACCGCAACGTGGCAATAAGCCTCTGCTCGGCCGTGATGGCTTGGCGCATCACAGTGTCCTGCCTCGTGATATAGGGGGACAGAAGTTCCAGCAGACTGTTGAATACGGGGTCCGTCATGCGGAGAAAATTCCTATAGTCATTAGGATTATTCTCCTGGATTTCCCTAAGCAGAGGCATATGAGAGAACTGGTCACGCTGGCGCAACCAATTCTTGGTCCAGAAACGCCTCCGCCCCCTGTTTCTGGCCAAAGTACTGGAATAATGAACATATCCAGCAGCCATCCCATAAACAGCACCAACTCGCGAAAATTGACGCTGCTGCTCCATCATGGCTTCAAACCGGCCGGCTGGTCAGTCAAGAACACACTCCAACAGAAAGCACAATCAAATCCAGCGGGACCTGCAAAGAACGCACGACACACAGATACGAACGCACAGTACGAATCTGCTAAGCAGAACGAACTGCACGCCTGTACCCGAATGCCAACTACGTACCCACAAGCACACGTCCGCTGGTGTGTACAAGCCAGCGGGCCAAATGAAAAAACTGCCTTGTACGCCGGAAACAGCCCGTCGGACATTTCGAACGGACATGTTTGGTCGTGAGTACTCGGCCTTAAAGTTAGGGTGCGTGTTATACGCCTGTGCGTGTTATACACCGATAAATACGGTAATTGCTCATATACTAAGACAAATGAAGTAACTAAACAAATGGACCTATGTTACTTTTCAATATATTCATTGATTATTATATCTGAATTAAGCCTCGTACACACGGCCGAGGAACTCGACGTGCCAAACACATCGAGTTCCTCGGCCAGTTCAGCCCTGAAGCCGCCGAGGAGCTCGGCGGGACGAGAGCTCCCATAGAACAACGAGGAAATAGAGAACATGTTCTCTATTTCCTCGCCGAGCTCCTCGTCGGCTTCCTCGGCCGAAAGTGTACACACGACCAGTTTCCTCGGCAGAATTCAGCCAGAAACTCGGTCGGAAGCTGAATTATGCCGAGGAAACTGGTCGTGTGTACGGGGCCTTATTGTAAAATGCTATCAAAATACAATTGGATGATGATGTTCACCTTATTTTTACTGCTAATATGATATTTAACTAGCAATGGTTTTAGTAAGCACGATCACATCTTAAAGCAGACCTTTAGTCATTTTTCATCTTTACATCTATTAAATCCTCTACCCTTGTTGTTTTAAAGGGGTTGTAAAGGTAAATGTTTTTTCACCTTAATGCAGCCTATGCATTAAGGTGAAAAAACATCCGACAGCACCGTCCCCCCCCGAGCCTCCGTTTTACTTAGCACACCCCTCAAAAGTCCCGCGCTCGTCCCTGTCATCCTCTTCGGTTCCCAGTCTGGCCGTTGATTGGGTAGGTTGGACGGATTGATAGCAGCGCAGCCATTGGCTGGCACTGCTGTCAATCACATCCAATGACGCGGCGCGCCGGGGGCGGGGCAGAGAGATACAGTCAGCGGCTATGCCCACTGCTGTATCACAGGAGCATGCCCGCAAGAGCTTTCCACCATGCGAGCTCGCTCGCATGAAGGTGGAAAGCTCTTGCAGGGGAGGAGCCGAGACAGTCGCCGAGGGACCCCAGAAGATGTGGATCGGGACCACTGTGTGCAAAATGAGCCACACAGTTGAGATATAGTAAGTATAACATGTTTGTTATTTTAAAAAATATATACTTTAGTGTTCCTTTAACTTTGGATAGTAAATATATATATATATTTCCGACAGTAAATACCTTATACAGCCCACTTCCTGTTTCTTGTCTGGTAAAAAGCCTAAGCTTGTGACATCATGCACAGCTCTCTCTCTGAAGGACTGTACACACGACCGGAATTCCCAGTGGTATAAAGTCTGCCGGGAATCCCGACGGGAAAACCGAGAACCTGCTCGGTAACTTTTTCTGTGTACACAAAGGAGGTTTTCCCGTTGGGAAAACTGCAGGGAGAGCTTTGGCCGGCCATGTGTATGCTTCCTCGCCAAAAGTTCTCCCCACAGTTTTGCTGGCAGGAAAACTGGTTGTGTGTATGAGGCTCCACTCTTGTAAGAGTTTGCCTGGAAGGAAGGGGAGATGGATCATAAGAGGGCCAATGAGAGCTGGGTGCGTGCCTCTGTGTGTCTGTGTAAATCCAGAAAGTGAACAGACAGCAGCTTCTGCTGCCCACAGTTAAAATGTTTTCAGCCAGACTCAGTGGAGGGAGATTTCTGCAGCATATTTGGCAAGTACAGAATCACAGTATATATAAAATAATATGCAAAGTGATTGGAGGGAGGCTTCAGAATGGCAAAGATGTTTTCATTACAAATTATGTGAGCAGACTGAAGTTCCTCTTTAAACTGTCCCATATACACTAGACTAAATTACTTACTTTCTGCACAATTTGTGCTACACAGTTTATAAACCCTCTCCCCCAAAAATATCATGAGACTCCACTGAAAATAAAAGTCGGGTGGAGTCATGGTGTCAGGGAAAATGGCCGTAGGACAACTGGCAATAGTACCAGTACTGGTAATGGATGCTTCCGGCGCATTGTCATGCGCACTGGTGCAAGAAGAACAAATGGGCGTACACGGGTTAGCGATGGCGCTAATGTGAAAACGTGCATGCGCGACGGCGCTAATTGACATACACGTGTACACCAATAGGTGCACAGTGTGACAAATGCGGCCACTTATTGGCCTATATAAGACTGCTGCTGAGCTCATCACATTGCTGGATTGTCGTCAGCCTTCCCTTGTTCCTGGACCTCTGTGCATACTATACTTGGATTTCCGGTTGTGACCCGGCTTGCTCCTGATCTGCTCTCCTGGTTTGACCCCCTGGCTTGCTTTACCGACTTCGCTGCTGTCTCCAGTGTCTGATCCCGGCTTGCATCACAGACTTTGCTACCTGCCTCCTCCTCCTGTCTGATCCACAGTGTTTGACCCCCCGGTCTGGCTTTCACTACCATCTCCTGCACACACCTTTGCCAAGTGCTACTGAGGATCACTAGAGACTTTGGCCCAGCTGTGTTTCCTGCATTATCCAGTGACCACCTGCTCTACCCTCCTGTACCCATCTGGCAACCTGTGCTTCTTTAGGCACTACACCTTCTGTACCATCTTCAGGGGTGTACTGCACTTAGGCGCAAGGGGAGCCCTCTCTGCACTTCGGCCTCCAACCACGTATGTGACACATGGATTTAATCCTAGATGGCAACACTAACCCCCTTGCAGACCTTGCAGCTCATATGTGCGGCCTCAGGGAGATCAGGCCTTAACTAGCACATGCTGCTCATACATGATATTACCAAAATTATTGGGGTGTCTGCCTTAACACACACAGGAACTTTAATAGCATGCCACTCTTAGTTTGTAGGATTTATTATTGAGATTCAACTCTTCTGGGAAGGCTTATACAAGGTTTAGGAGTGTGCCTATGGCACATTTGTGAGATCAGGCATTGATGTCCACAAATGCACAAGAAGACCTGGCTCACAGTCCCCACTCTAATTCATCCCAAAGGTTTTCTATCTCATCCATGTCTTTATGGACCTTGGTTTGTGCACTGGTGCTCAGTCATGTGGGAACAGGAAGGGGCATCCCCAAACTGTTCCCACAAAGTTGGGAGCATGAAATTATCCAAAATGTATTTGTATGCTGAAGCCTTAAGTGTTCCCTTCACTGGAACTAAGGGGCAATGCCCAACCCCTGAAAAACAACCACGCACCATAATCCCCCTCCATCAAATATTTCGGACCAGGGACCAGAGCACAAAGCAAGATCCATAAAGACAGGTGGAGGAACTTGACTGGCCTGCACAGAGTCCAGACCAGAACACCTTTGAGATGAATTAGAGTGGAGACTGAAAGACAAGCCTTCTCATCCAACATCAGTGCCTGACCTCACAAATGCACTTCTAGAAGAATGGCCACTTCCAACATTCCCATAGACACATTCCGAGACCTTCTGGACTGCCTTCCCAGAAGATTTAAAACTGTTATAGCTGCAAAGGGTGGGTCAACTCAAAATTGAACCCTACGGACTAAGACTGTGATGGCATAACTGCTTCCCGACCACCTGCCCCAGTTGTACTGTGGCAAGGTGGCAGGATGCCTCGAATCGCCGTCATTGTACGTTGGCTCGTTTAAATGATATAGGGAGTGCACCCACGGGTCTGGTGGACTCGATGTTCGCTGGCGAGTGGCGACTTGTGTTCTTGGTTTACAGAGGCAGAACAGGGATCTGCCTATGTAAACAAGGCGGATTCCCATTCTGACAGGGGACATGTCAGAGATCTTCTGTTCCCAATGATCGAGAACATCGATCTCTTTCATGTACCTGGCACCCCATCCCCTCTACAGTTAGAACACGCAAAGGGAACACAGTTAACACCCTGATGGCCCCCTAGTAATAACCCCTTTCCTGCCAGTGTCATTTATACATTGATCAGTGCATTTTTATATCACTGATCAATGTAATAATGTCACTGGTCTCCAAAAAGTGTAATTTGGAGTCATATTTGTCCACCGCAATGTCGCAGTCCCACTTAAAATCGCTGATCGCCGCCATTACCAGTAAAAACAATAAAAATGTATAAAAGTCCCTAAACCTATCCTATAGTTTGTAGACGCGATAACTTTTGCGCAAACCAATCAATGTACGCCTATTGCAATTTTCTTTACCAAAAATATGTAGAAGAATAAACATTGGCCTAAACTCATGAATATATTTGTTTTTTCAGATTTTTTTGGAGATATATATTATAGCAGAAAGTAAAAAAAATAAAAATGTTCCCAAAAAATTTTGTTTATAGCACAACAAATTAAAACCGCAAAGGTGATCAAATACCACCAAAAGAAAGCTCTATTTGTGGTAAAAAGGATATCAATTTTGTTTGGGTACGGTGTTGCACGGCCACGCAATTGTCAGTTAAAGTGACGCAGTGACGCAAAAAATGGCCTGGTCCAGAAGTAGGTAAATTCATGCTTAAGTGGTTAAAGTTCATGTGCATTTAAAGGCAGGCACCCCAGGACTTTTAACAATATAGGGGTAGATCCACGTACAGCGGCGCATTAATGCGCCGGGCGTAGCGAATCTAAGATACACTACGCCGCCGTAACTTTTTTTTTTTCGAATCCTCAAAGGATTCGCGCCGTAAGTTACGGCGGCGTAGTGTATCTTTGGCGGCGTAATGGCGCGGCATTCAAATCTCTGTGATGGGGGCGTGTTTTATGTAAATACGTCGTGACCCGACGTAAACAGCATTTTTTTCGAACTGCGCATGCGCCGTTCGTGGGGGTATCCCAGTGCGCATGCTCGAAATGAAACCGGAACAAGCCAATGTTTAAGACAGTGAGGTCATTCTACGCAAATCCCTATTCGCGAACGACTTACGCAAAATGCGAGGCAGGAACGACGGCCATACTTAACATTGAGTACGCCTCATAATAGCAGGTTTAACTATACGCCGGAAAAAGCCGAACGCAATCGACGTTAAAAAATGCGTACGTTCGTGGATCGCCTTAACTAGCTAATTTGCATACTCGACGCAGAATTCGATGGAAACGCCACCTAGCGGCCGCCGAAAAATTGCACCTAGGATCCGATGGCGTACTAAGACGTACGCCTGTCGGATCCATCCGAGATGCCGTCATATCTTGTTTTGTAGATACAAAACAAAGATACGATGCGCAAAATTTATCGGTGTATAACACGCACAGGCGTATAACACGCACCCTAACTTTAACCACTTAAGACCCGGACCAAAATGCAGCTAAAGGACCTTGCCCCTTTTTGCGATTCAGCACTGCGTCGTTTTAACTGACAATTTCGCGGTCTTGCGACGTGGCTCCCAAACAAAATTGGTGTCCTTTTTTTCCCACAAATAGAGCTTTCTTTTGGTGGTATTTGATCACCTCTGCGGTTTTTATTTTTTGCGCTATAAACAAAAATAGAGCGACAATTTTGAAAAAAATTCAATATTGTTTACTTTTTTCTATAATAAATATCCCCCCCAAAAAAAAAAAAAATATATATATATATATATATATAAATTTTACTCAGTTTAGGACGATACGTATTCTTCTACCTATTTTTGGTAAAAAAAAATATCACAATAAGCGTTTATCGGTTGGTTTGCACAAAATTTATAGCATTTACAAAATAGGGGATAGTTTTATTGCATTTTTATTAATTATATTTTTTTTACTACTAATGGCGGCGATCAGCGATTTTTTTCATGACTGCGACATTATGGCGGACACTTCAGACAATTTTGACACATTTTTGGTACCATTGTCATTTTCACAGCAAAAAATGCATTTAATAGCAATTTAACTGACAGTTGCAGTTTGGGAGTTAACCACAAGGGGGCGCTGATGGGGTTATGTGTTCCCTGAAGTGTGTTTATAACTGTAGGGGTGTGTGGCTGTAGGTGTGATGTCATCGATTGTGTCCCCCTATAAAAGGGATGACACGATCGATGCAGCTGCCACAGTGAAGAACGGGGAAGCCGTGTTTACACACGGCTCTTCCCGTTCTTCAGCTCCGGGGACCGATCGCGGTACTCCAGCGGCGATCGGACTTCGGACCGGGTCGTGGGAGTGCGCCGTGGGCACGTGCCCACGACCCACGGCTGGGTACTAGTACAGGACGTACCTGTACGTACATGTGCCCAGCCGTGCCATTCTGCCGACGTATATGTGCAGGAGGCGGTCCTTAAGTGGTTAAGAGAGAAGTTTCAGGAAAAAAACTTTCCACAGCCCCCTGCGTATAACAAGCAGGCACAGTTTACCCTCTATTTTCAGGGTAAAAAAGTGAGTGTTATACGCCAATAAATACAGTAGTTATTTATAGTTGATCTGACAATAACTACTGTACATAGGAAACAAAATTGCAAGCCATTGGTACAATATATAACAATTAAGGTGGATTTTCACTTGGTAAAGAAAGAAAAAAGAGAACTCTAATATGTTTAATTATTTTTTATCAAGCTAGTATGTCTATACTAGTGAATATACAAACAGGTAAAATGTGGGTGGCCTGTGCCTCTCATATTACCACGAACTTGCTGCACCCAGTTTAGCTCTTCTGCTGGCATTACTAGCATTGAAAAGTGTAAAAGGAATTCATACAAGCTGCTGTATTGTAGCTTGCTTGCCAAACTGTAGAATCCTGTGCTATGTAATCTAATTAAACCACCATTAAAAATACCAGCCTTTTTATTACTTGGCAATTAGTTATAACAATCACCATAGATTTATTGTCCTCATAGTCGGTCCTTCTTTCTGAAGTCTATTTTCATCCTTAAAAAAGATTTTTTTTTTTCAAAAGAACTGGTTATTTGAAGGTGTATATAGTCAATTACTTCAACTGCTAAAAATAGTTGAGAACTCTCGGTGAAAACACTTTAAAGACTACTTCCATCTGAATTTGGCATAAACATAGAGCTTATTTAACATTTTTAGCTACCAAACTCAATAACCTTGATTGTGTCTTTGTTCCTGGAATTAAAAAAGTATGCAAGAGCTGTGCCACTGAACTCACTTGAACCAGATGTAGTGAAAAGACTTTGGAACACTAGAGCCCTACATAGCAATGCTTTTCACCGGATGATCAGGAGATGTTTGGGTTTATAAACCTTGAGATAGCATGTTCAAAAGCCTTATATTTACTTGCATGGAAGTAAGGGGGGTTATATTTAGATCTGTTTCTATAAAAAGATAGTTAATTAGTGATTTTTAGAACAATTAACAATAAAACCATGTTCAATCTGTTTTCATCTGATTGGGGTACCTTGTAAAACACAAAAAAATTCCCACTTGAAGATGAAGTGAAATAAAACAGGATCTGTGTTTTTTGTGTGGTTTTATGTACAATATATATATATATATATATATATATATATATATATATATATATATATATATATATACACACAATGGCAAAATGTAATTAAAAAATATCATAGTGTTTTCTATAATCATCACAAAGAGTGGTGATTTCACATGGTGAGATGTCACTGGAAATACTGATAGTGAAGCGAGATCACATTTGCATATGGTGTATAGCCACGTCATACATGGACAATTATTTATTATTTACATGTGCAGTGTTTTGTTGTAGTGCAGGATTTGTTATTTTATATTTGTTTAAATGTGTGGTGCAGCACACAGATATACATAGATATTCACAGTTTTCTTTGTTTTAGAGAAATTTTTGATGTTTGTTGGTGTTGTGCGTTTGACATCAGAACGATAATTTGATTTTGAATTTTTTGTAAAGAAAATTTCAAAAACACACATCAAACAAATATGGAATATTTATCCACAACACATGTATTAACAATAAATATTTAGATTATGGATGGACATAAATAAAATATAATGAATTGTCAGGTCCCGCAATACAGATAAAAGTCATGGAAAAAAACGGCATGGGTTCCCCCCCAGTCCATTACCTTGACCTTTGGGTCTGGTATGAATATTAAGGAAAACCCCAAACCAAAATTTTAAAAAGAAATTGCGTGGGGATCCCCCCAAATTCCGCACCAGGCCCTTCAGGTCTGGTATGGATTTTAAGGGAAACCCCACACCAAAAATAAACAAATAAATTGCGTGGAGTTCCCCCCAAGTACCAGACCCTTATCCGAGCATGCAACTTGGCAGGACGCAGGAAAAGAGGGGGGCAAGAGAATGGCCCCCCTCCTGAATAATACCAGGCCACATGCCCTCAACGTGGGGAGGATGGTTTGGGGTCCAAAGCACCATGTCCCCATGTTGATGGGGACAAGGGCCTCATCCCCACAACCCTTGCCCAGTGGTTGTGGGGGTCTGCGGGCGGGGAGCTTATCAAAATCTGGAAGCCTCATTTAACAAGGGGAACCCCAGATCCCGCCCCTATGTGAATTGGTAACGGGGTACATTGTACCCCTACCATTTAACTAAAAAGTGTCAACATTTTTAAAAAATACAAGACATAGCTTGGGACAAGTCCTTTATTAAAAAAGAAAAAAAAATCCAGCAATGTAATCCATTCTCGACCTGAAGATACGGAAAAAAAGTTATAAAACGCTGCTACGATCCGCCCCCATGGGAGGTTCCCCTCGAATGACGCTACAAAAAACGAAAATAACAAACGAAAAAAAATGAATTTTTTGGCAGTGCACATGTCTACTATATACCATTCTGGACAATAAACTCATACAGTACACATTTTAATAAGCCTAGCCCAGAAGGTGGAACTTCTTATAATTGGTTCATGTAGCTAAATATTAATTCAGTTATTTATTTAGCCATTGTCCCTCTTAGCCACCAAGTGTCATTCTAAGACAAGGGATATATTTGTTCTAAATAACTTGTAGGACTGTGCACTTTCTAATGATACAAGTGTGGCCATGTGATATTTCTAATATATATCTGTAATGTTTAGAAGATCTGGTAACGCCAACGTTTTTAATGCAGCAATATTTAAAACACAATGATAATGATAAGGAAGAGATGTTTTACCTATATATATATGTATATATATATATATATATATATATATATATATATATATATATATATATATATATATATATATATATAATAATGATTAATTATACATCTAGGTAGAGGAAGAAAACTTCAGTATATATTCATATATTTCCAAACACAATCCATTGTATCTTTAAACTATTTCTATATATTTCTACATATTTCAGATTAATACATATTACATACTAGATTATTATTATTATGCCAGCAGGGACTAAAATTTAATGGGATATGATACATGAGGTTATAGTATTATAATCATACACACATATATATGCGGTTATTAAAATATTACCCTAAATACATGGTAAACATTCCCTCAAGGCTTTCTTGTTGAGTTTGCTGTTTTTCCGATTTTTAGCACTGGTACAAGACTCTTCAAATACATTCTATACCAGACCATAGAATATAGTTATCCTTGGCTTTTATATTCCCAATTCTGCAAACAGGTTGTTTACAGACCTCCAACAGGGTGACAAAAACACAGGATGTCTCTGGGTAAAAACTCAGATAACTTGTCCTGAAGCTGTCCTTTGTTCTGGGGCTTATTCAATCTTAAACCTCCATATGAAGTTATGAGAATGTATTTATTTCTTCATAATAGTTCTGACATTGCGCAGGAGTATATATAACTTTACATTGGAAGAGACTTGCTTCATTAACAAATGTGTATATATCTTTTGTTCATAATTTAGTGTGCTGACCTTTAACTATATATTTGGTCACATATTGGTGGAGTTAGTGCACCTACATTTTTAATCTGTTAGTTTATGTTTGTATTGAGGTATATTGGGGATTGTTGCTTTCTCGTTTAGTTTATTCCATTTATTCTGGTCACTTTATTTTCAATGTATTAGTTTAAACACATATTTTTCCCTAAGCTCAGTGGTTCATGCATAACAATTTAAATCTATATTAAGAACCAGAACAGGTGGTTGCAAAAAGGTGAATTTTAGTTCATCAGAAAAATCAAATTGCCTTAAGTCCTCTCTGACTTTTTTTCTGAGGACTTTCAATGCAAATGGAATGGGATTTTGAATGAAGGTTTAATTTTCCTATTAATGTTAATTGTGGAGGCAGGACAAACAGTGTTACAGTCCATTTCACTTGAGACTTGGAAACTTAAGGCCAAATATTTTCAATTATTTCATGAGAATCTATTGCTGGATATTCATGAGTTTGAGCAGAATATTATGGCAATAAAACATGAGAAATATCTGAGAGACATACGAGACTAAGAGAGCGGAGTGGTTTATGATCAACAAAATTGGAGAGGTAGACACAAGCAAAAATTTTAATCAATATTAAAAATCAGAACAGGTAGTGGCAAAAGGATACATTTTAGTTTGCCAGAACAATCGGATTATCCACTGAAAACTACCACTGAATCTGTCTCCCCAGTACTTCAAGATCATCGGCTACTTTGGTTTTCATTAAAGATCTGGGCAGTTCAGAGGCAAACAATTAGATAACAAGAAAGAAAAAGAGAAACATCCAAACCAAAGAAACATAAGAGAAGAAGACAAATGAGGAAGCGGAAACATCCAGATGGTAACCACAGCGTAGGAAGAACAGGAAGGACTAAGTACCACAAATGTCATAAACATAACATCTCATGTGTGGAACTGTCTCTTTATCTAATATTGTACTAGATGTTGAAAGTATCTGGGGATGAATATTCTATGACTATAAAAGAGTGGGGTGGTGTCACGTATCAGATAAGACCAGAACTGTGTGGACTGCAACAGAGGAAACCCAGACGTGCTTAAGTGAAATATGGTAATTTATTAAAGATAAGTGAAATAATATAAAAATAACAACCTCCAATACCACACTGTGCACAACAGCCAATACCAACAGAACCCACAAATAACGATAAAGAGAAAATGACCCAATGGAACCCTCAAATAACACAAGCCAAGCCTTCATCCCTGGATACAGAGAAAAAAGAAAGAAGGGGTCATGAGACTTTATATGAGGTGAGGGTGTGTATAGAAATATCTCAAAGGTCCAAAGAAGGATCATATGTCACGATCCTGACAAATAGGTTTCTGTTGCCATATGAGACTGCTAGGTAATCAATCCAATAAATGAAATAGTAGTAATAAACATGAAATAATATAATATAATGTGTATCATATTAAATGGTACACAGATCATGCAGACAAAGGCATAATTCAAATCATAGTAGTTACAATAACATGTTTAATTTTCATCTGGGATATACATGAATAGTAAAACAGTCACAATCAATAAATGGACATTCAGATATAGTGAACATAATTGTCCTATAGAGAAATATATACAGTAAGATTAATAAAAATTCATTGTTGAACAAACTTGACTGGGCATCCCTGAGTATGGACTTGACACGTTTCTTGGCGTTTAAAGCCAGTCATCAGGAGTGGGGTGCATAAATGTCAACTACAGTAGGTGTTTGTGATATTGTGCTTTTAGCACGACAGCGTCGCGCTGATACTCGGCGACATGGTGCCGAGATCTCGCACTCACTGGAATAGTGACAGCACATCCCAGCAAGCGCGTCATAGAAGCGACGGGAGATCCGACTTGGATTCCCGCCAATTCTACACGTGTGCGGCGTTTGTTATGAATCCTGAAGGGGAAGTCCCCGCCGGATTTTAAATAAAAATCCGGCATGGGTCCCCCCTCAGGAGCATACCGGGCCCTTAGGTCTGTTATGGGTTGTAAGGAGAGCCCCCCTACAATCCATACCAGACCCGTATCCAAAGCACGCTACCCGGCCAGCCAGGAAGGGAGTGGGGACGAGCGAGCGCCCCCCCCCCTCCTGAGCCGTACCAGGCTGCATGCCCTCAACATGGGGGGGTTGGGTGCTCTGGGGCAGGGGGGCGCACTGCGGCCCCCCCACCTCAGAGCACCCTGTCCCCATGTTGATGAGGACAGGGCCCCTTCCCGACAACCCTGGCCGTTGGTTGTCGGGGTATGCGGGCGGGAGGCTTATCGGAATCTGGGAGCCCCCTTTAATAAGGGGGCCCCCAGATACCGGCCCCCCACCCTAAGTGAATGAGTATGGGGTACATCGTACCCCTACCCATTCACCTGCAAGAAAAGTGGTAAAAACACAAATAAACCACACAGTGTATTAAAATATTTTATTTTTCTGCTCCGGAGGCCGCCCCCTGTCTTCTTTATTAGCTCTTTTACCAGGGGGAGCTTCTTCTTTGACGTCTTCGGGTGGGTGGGGACCAGAATCTGTCTTTCCTTTCCCTTTGCTACACCCCAGACGATGTGCTTTTGACCACGAAACGTGTCGGGAGGACTCCACTGTCGCCCCATTTGCATGCAAGAGCTCTTTACTTCCAGCCAAATGTAAGTTTGTCAGCTGTGAATAAATACGTATTTTTTACCATACGGAGTTACGCTATGTGGCCACCCCTTTCTTCTTTTCTTTACGCAACACTATCATACTGAGCTAATTGGTCTCGGGAGTCCAACACCAGCATAGCTTCCGGCTTGTTCCTGGGGACCCATTCCATCCAAAGATACTTCAACCAATTGGGCCTATGCTTCCGGCCAAGGATCGTTTTTTGACATCTGTCATATAAAGCCTTGATCGACCTCTTTTGGCATACGCCATCAGTGGTCAATCAGTTCCGGTAAGCCTGCACTTTTATCGGTGGTGGGACTGTCACGATATAGAAGTCACGTATTTTATATTTATTCACTCACCCGAAGGATGTGTGGATGATGATGAATTTCGTTATACATATCCAATCATCATAACACTGAGCCTTATTGGACTTTGTATTTCACTTGATATCACATTAGGTGCAATAGACTATTTGCCAGGTTGGCACCGCTCTCTTCACCCAAAGGGACTTACACATGTTTATGATTTGTGTTTAACATTTATTAATGTTTTATGTGTTTTATTTCATTACACACAATATGGTATTTTGATACTCACTATATCATTTTAAGCGCTACACTTATGTATTCTTTCCCTTTGCTTCCCCCCACTCTCACTGGAGGAGTTCTTCCCCCGGCAGCTAGGAGAGTCCCTCAGCTCCAGCAGTGCTGGTCCCTGTCTGGTTTCACCAATGTCACTCAATGGATGGAGCAAACTTATTGGGAACCTCAAGCCCTGCATAGGCCTCCCTGGCACTTCCCCCTCTACTCTTCCTGACTGTCACCCATCTACTATTTTCTAGTGCCTGTGCCTCTTTGTCTCCACCCACCTCTGTGCTGGCCCCGTGCCAGTGATAATAAGTGGTGCCCTGGTCTCAATGGGAAAGAAAGTGGAGCCATACATACTGTACAGCTATATAGCCTGTCCTGTGCCATGTAGGTGTGGTAGTGAGCCATCAACTTGTACCAGGTCCTCTCCAAGCGTCACACTGGCACACTGGCTGCAGTTCCTAAAAATTGTACTTGATATTTATGTTCAACCCCTTGAAATAAACCTGAAAGTCTGCACTTCAAATACAATTGGATTGTTTCATTTTGGATTGTGGCTCCCGGTTCAGATTCATGCATGTGCTCACAATGGGGAATGTTGGGGACAGATCTTCAGAATCTAAGAGAGAAAACAATCTCCCTACAAATACACAGGTAGTAGAGCCACCTACACAGGGAGGTACTAGAGCTGGGCCAGTTGGCTGAAAGATGTGATTTAGCTTTATGGGGGGGTTGGGGTTACAAACAGTGCCCCCCCAAACCATGCACTCCGTACACAGCACACCCCTGAACACTGCACTCTGTAAATAATGCACCCCTGAACCCTGAAGGTAGCACACTCCTGAACGCTGCACATTATACATGGTTTTGTCCTGAACTCTGCATGTAATGCACTCCTAAATCTTGCACCCTGTATGTAGCGCATCCCAGATACAACTGGCCCTTTGAGGGCAACCATACTGCTGATGTGGCTCGTGATGAAATGGAGTTTGACACCCCTGTTTTAAAGCATCTAGTGTTAATGTAGATAAAAAGTTCATTTATATTTTATTACAATTACAAAATGCATTAAAAAAATAAACTTTAGTTTTCTTTAAGATGGGAAGAAAGGAGTTAATAGGGATGCAGTGATATGGCCAAAACATGCTTTGACAAAACTGGTTAACTAGGGTAATACAAGCTTACCATGCTTTTCACAGCATTCTGCTGTTGCCTTTGAAAGCTCACATATGTATGTCTTTCAACACTACTGCAGGTCTGAAAATAGCCAAGGAAGCCTTGCACAATCTACAAAGACAAGCTCTAAAGAGCTTTGAGGGTTCCCAGACACTTCCAGTAGCATGGATGATGTAAGGGTCAGGCAGGGGGAAAGGCTGCTTCTGTCCACAACAGTTATTATCATGTGAATAAATAACATATAATAAAGTACTGGATTAGTTAAAACCCCTGTCTATTTATTTTGAATTTTTTTGGGCATTCATCTCTGTTCCATTGGGGAGATTTTCCTTCCCAGAAAAGCAATAGAATGTCAGAGGAAATCTATCTAAAGTAATTAACCACTTCAGCTTCAGTGGAAGATTTTATCCCCTTCATAACCAGGCAGTTTTTTTGCATTTGGCACTCTGCTACTTTAACTGGCGATTGCACAGTCATGCAATGATGTACGCAAAAAAAAAAAATCATATCATTCCTTGAAAGAAGAAAGTTTTTTTGGGGGAACTTTAAATGAAGCACATTTGAAATTTATATAATTTTCCCACAGAAAAATCTTTCTTTTGGTGGTATTTGATCACAACTGTTTATTTTTTATTGTTTGTGCTACAAATGAAAAAAAAGAGCATACATTTTGATTATTATATCCAATTAAAATGATTCGACCACTTTCATACCGGACCAATTCTGGCATTTCTCTCCTACATATAAAAATCACCAAAATGACTCAGAACCTCCATTTTATATATTTTTGTGCAGCAATTAAAAAAAAAAATATTTGTTAAAAAGAAAAAACACTAAAGTTAGCTCAATATTTTTGTATAATGTAAAAGATAATGTTACACCAAGTAATACCTAACATGTGACACTTTAAAATTGTGCACACTCTTGGAATGGTGCCAAACTGCGGTACTTAAAACTCTCCATATGCTACACTTCAGCCTCGGAAGAATATGCCCTCTTAAGCCTCATACACACGATCGGACTTCCATTGGACTTTTCCGTAAATTTTTGTCTGAAGGGGCGTTGGCCGTGAACTTGGTATGCATACACACGGCAGAAAAATTTCAGCCAATATTCACCAAACCATGTGGTTTTTCAGCTCTTTACCGCCACCCTTTGGGCAACTTCTGCTATTGTTGGCCGATGTTTAGCATTGGTACGGAGAATGCGTGTTTGTACTTTGGATTGTAGTCCGATGGATTTGTTCCGTCGGATGATCCGACGGAACAAATGTTGTGTTGGAAAATTTGAGAGCATGCACAGCCAACATTTGTTGTCGTAAATTCAGCAATTGTCCGATGGAGCATACAGACGGTAGGATTGTCTGATAAAGCACGTCTGTTGGACCATTGTTGTCGGAAAATCCGATCGTGTGTATGGGCCTTAAATGACCAGGCCATTTTTGCGATACAGCACTGTATCGGTTTAACTGACAATTGCGCGGTTGTGCGACACTGTACCCAAACAAAATTGATGTCCTTTTTTCCCCACAAATAGAGATTTCTTTTGGTGGTATTCGATCACCTCTGCTGTCTTTATTTTTTGCGCTATAAACAAACAAAGAGTGTACATTTTGGTAAAAAAAAATCGCAATAGGCTTATATTGATTGGTTTGCGCAAAAGTTATCGTGTCTGCAAACTATGGGATAGATTTAGGGACTTTTATATATTTTTTTATGTTTTTACTAGTAATGGCAGCAATCTGCAATTTTTAGCAGGACTGCAATATTGCGGTGGACAATTCTGACCCCAAATTACACTTTTTGGGGACCAGTGACGTTATTACATTCATCAGTGCTATAAACATGCACTAATCAATGTAAAAATTACACTGGCAGGGAATTGGTTAACACTAGGGGGCGATTAAGGGGTTAAGTGTGTGTTCTAATTGTAGGGTGGTGGGCTCCCTGAGACATGACAGAGATCACTGTTGAGAACGGGGATCCACCTTATTTACACTGGCAGATCCCCATTCTGCCTCTGTACTAGGTTGTCGCGGGTCGCCGGCAGACATCGAGTCGACCCTCCCACGGGCACGCTCCCTCAGCGTACAGCATGGCATCCACAGCGTGCATCCACCCGCAACTGCACCTGTGCGAGCCGCCGTACAGGTACGGCGATACGTGCTGCACTGCCAATCTGTCGCAGTATATCTGCGTGAGCTGCTCGGCAAGTGGTTAAAAATGTTTACAGGTTACCAGTTTAGAGTTAGGCTGGGTTCACACTATTGCGAATTGGATGCGGTATCGCCAGAATCCAATTCGAAATAGCAGGAGAATGTGAATGGCTCTCTATGGAGCCGGTTCACATATCTCCAATGCGGCTCTAGGGAGCCTTTCATGACAAGGCTGCCAGCTCAGAACCCGTCTTAACTGACATAACAGCCACCAAAAGAACTACTTTCTGAGAAAGTGTTAACAAGGGAACTTCCCTAATGTTCTCAAACGGTGGTTTCTGAGGAACCTAGAGGTTATGTCGTTAAGGCCATTGACTGTAAATCAGGATGACGTATGGGACCTTGTGACAGCAGGTACTCTCGTAGCGGTAGATGCCAAGAGACGTCTGCTATTCAAATCCCCATGGAGGTAGTGGGGGACGGACCGGAGGGGCCACATGACGAACACCCTGTACAAACGTTCTCACTAGAGAGTGAGCCGCCAGGGGTCGTTGGAAAAAAAAGTCAGCCAGGGCAGATGTCTGCCCCCTAATTGTACTTAAAGCACATTTTTGGTCCACCCCACGCTGTAAGAACAGCAGGACTCTGGGAACCAAATAAGCACGCGGATGTCACCTCATTTTCTCATAAATTGATATGTAGGTCTTCCAAGTGCGATGGTAAATCTTCTTGGAGGACGATTTCCGAACACTCCTCATGGTAGAGATCACCGAGTCTGACAGGCCCCGGTCTCTTAGCACCTGGCTCTCAATAGCCCTGCCATTAAGCCAGTGACTGTAAAACAGGATGGCATATGGGACCTTGAGACAACAGGTCCTTTCCTAGCAGTAGACGCCAAGGGGCGTCTGCTACTAGACGCACTAGGTCGGCGTACCAAGGACACCGAGGCCAATCCGGAGCAATTAGGATCATTGGAATCCCCTCTCTGCGAAGCAGGTGAGGAAGGAGCTTTAGAGGAGTGAAGGCATAGGTTAGCCGGTACTGACTCCACAGTGCCACTAAAGCAACTGTTGCGTCTGCCCATGGGTCTCTTGACCTGGCCACAAACCTCATACCTTCCGATTAAGTCGAAAAGCGAGGAGATCTACGTCTGGCGTGCCCCATCTTGGACAAAGGAGCTGAAACACATCCGGGTGCAGAGACCATTCTCCTTAGTCCAGCATCTGGTGACTAAGGTAGTCCGCCTGCCAGTTTTCCACGCCTGGAATGTATACAGCCGATAGGGCCGGTACACTCCTTTCTGCCCACCTTAGGGTGTGAGCGACCTCTGATGCTGCAGCCGAGCTTCTTGTTTCTCGATGGTTGACATATGCCACAGCAGTGGCGTTGTCCGACTGGATCCTGACTGGATGCCCCTGTAGCCTCTGAGACCATGTGGAGAGGCACATCCTGATCGCCCGAAGTTCCAGGACATTGATCAGCAAGTGGGAATCCTCCGGAGACCAGTGACCCTGGGTCAGCTGAACCCCCAGACTCCCCCCCAACCGGTAAGGCTGGCGTCCATCGTGATGACCATCCAGTGAAAAGGAAGGAACGACTTCCCGGACAGAAGTGCCGGTGAGGTCAGCCACCAAACAAGGGAGGTCCTGACCAGGTGGCTCACCCAAATTTGATAATTCAGGGATGATGGGTGCTTGTCCCATCTGGACAGAATTTCCTTCTGTAGCTTTTGCGTGTGAGATTGCGCATATAGTACTGCCTCAAAGGAGGCCATCATGAGGCCCAGGACTCACATGCAAAAGCGGAGTGATGACCATTTCTGGGATGTCAACTGCTGCACCGCAGCCCGAAGGGTCTGCAACTTTTCCACAGGGAAAAAAACCTTTGCCTCTGAGGAGTCCAGAATCAACCCCAGATATACTAGGCATTGAGTCGGTACCATTACTGACATCTGAATGTTCAGTACCCAACCAAAGTGTCAGAGGGTTTGACAGGTTATAGACACGCTCACCTCTAATTCTGAGGCTGAAGCGGCCCTCAGAAGCAGGTCGTCCAAGTAGCCCACAATAACGATGCCACGTTGTCTTAGTAGGGCGAGAATTGGGGCAAGCACCTTGGTGAACACCCTTGGTGCCGATGCCCGGCCAAAGGGGAAGCCACAAATTGATAGTGGTCTTCCCCAATCGCAAAACACAGATATCTCTGATACTTTGTGCATATGGGGACATGTAAATAGGCATCCTTGATGTCCAAGGATGCCAGAAAGTCCCCCGGCAGTGACAACAGAGTAAGCCGATTCCATCCAGGATTTTTGTACCTTCACGAAGCAATTGAGGGTCCTAAGGTCCAGAATTGGGTGAACGCCCTCCTTCTTTGGTACTATGGACAGATTGGAGTAAAACCCCTGAAACCGTTCCAGACCCAGAGGATTCACCACCCAGGAACCGCAGTAGATGGTTTAGCTAGCAGAGCTGCTTCCTGCAGAGTGTGTCGGTCGATCTGTGCTCTCCAAAACTGGGATCGAAGGCTGTTTGTGGGGCTGCTATTTTTGTCAATCTTTCAGACTGCTCAGTCAGCAGCGTGTATCTGTTCATCTGCCGTTTTTAAATGGTCTGATCCATGGTACAATGTCCGCCGATCTGACACTAGAGGCCAACAGGGCAAAAAACCACAGTGCAGGATTGATTTAGTGACTTATGGTTCCCCAAGTGAAGCTCCCCAGAGGAACCCCTGCCCAGCAGCTAGCTCAGAGAGGAGGGAAGGGAGGGAGGGGAGAAGGGGGATAAGGCCCTTTACTCACCTCTCCAGGGATGCCCAGCTCTGTCTTCCTGCCGAAGCAGGGGATTACTACTTACCGTTCCTGAGGGTTGTGCTGGAAGCATCCTAGACAGACCATCTCCCGCATGGTAACGGAGGTGACTGTTGGCCCGGCTGCTGCGACTCGGCCCTATAGACCGGTCATATGCGTGCCCTGGAGTGTCTAGCTCACCAGCCACCTGTAGAGCGACGGGTATGTTGTGGACGACCCAGTGCGCAACTATGGTCGGCACATGCTCGATGGCCGAAACTCGGGGGACTCCACAGATCTGGGATCCAGCCTGTTGCCCAGTCGGCAGTTGATCGAAGATCACAGGAAAAAAATAAATAAAACCAAAAATCCAAAGAAACATCCTACTTTACTGTAGTCTTATTTTTAAAAAAAGTGTTTTTTTTTTCAAAAAGTGCGCTTGTAAGACCACTGCGCAAATACGGTGTGACAAAAAGTATTGCAACGACTGCCATTTTATTCTCTAGGATGTTAGAAAAAAAAAAATATATATATATATATATATATATATATATACATAATTATATATATATATAATGTTTGGGGGGTCTAAGCAATTTTCTAGCAAAGAAAAAATGTTTTTAACTTGTAAACACCAAATCTCAGAAAGAGGCTCTGTCCTTAGGTGGTTAAAGCGGGAGTTCACCCATTTCTAAAAAAATTTTTTTCTTCCCCTAGATTCCTGCTCGTTCGGTCTAGGGGAATCGGCTATTTGTATTAAAATAGGTGCAGTACTTACCCGTTTTCGAGCTGCATCTTCTTCCGTCGCTTCCGGGTATGGTCTTCGGGAGCGGGCGTTCCTTCTTGATTGACATTCTTCCGAGAGGCTTCCGACGGTCGCATCCATCGCGTCACTCGTAGCCGAAAGAAGCCGAACGTCGGTGCGGCTCTATACTGCGCCTGCGCACCGACGTTCGGCTTCTTTCGGAAAATCGTGACGCGATGGATGCGACCGTCGGAAGCCTCTCGGAAACCTGTCAATCAAGAAGGAACACCCATTCCCGAAGCCCATACCCGGAAGCGACGGAGAGGATGCGTCTCGTAAACGGGTAAGTACTGCACATATTTTTAAATAAATAGCCGATTCCCCTAGTAATAACGAGCAGGAATCTAAGGGGGAAAAGTGCCCTCTAAGGGTGAACCCCCGCTTTAAGGTAAAAAACATTCTGTCTTTGGAACCACTTTCAGTTTATGACTATTCTTTAAATGTTACATTTTAAAATACTGATTGGCAAAGCCTTTATACTTCAAGGGAACCTGTCCCTCAATAAAAGACTAACGTAAACAGTAACAACTATACCACATGGTTGACAGCTTAAGCCCATACATTGCATTTTCACATTTCCCCAGCACCAAGTCCTGACAACTCCACTATGTGGTTACCAACTTTCTCAAATAAATGTTTACATTTAATTATATAGTATCAACAATTTATGCAGCACTTTACATATATACACTGCAAATTCACATCAGTCCCTGCCCTCAAGGTGCTTACAGTCCAAGGTCCCTAACCCATATTCATACATACACACTTACTAGGGAAATGTAAACAGAAGCCAATTAACCTACTAGCATATCTTTGGAGTATGGGAGGAAACCCATGCAGGGACAGTGAGGACATGGAAACTCTGTGCAGGTAGTGCCATGGTTGGGATTTGAACCTACAATCCTAGGGCTGACAGGTGGAAGTGCAAACCACTGAGCTGCCTGTTAACATAAATATAAGCCCCTTCACACCCACCTGATAATGTTTGGATCTACCAATCAGTCACTAAGAAGCAGATGATGATTTGATTGTAGGATGTGGTAAAGGGGGTGTGTCTAATCTCAGTTCCATGGACATTTTGTAATCTTACTACTGATTGGTGCAAATGACCACAGCAAGCAACCATAGTGATACAAGAAATCCAGAAGCTTGAAAAATGTTTGCCTGTCTATTGACACTCCATGTTTGATATACATGTGTGTAAAAAGGACTACAGGAAATTCAGAACAACCATGCACAGTATGTTTAGTCTGCAGACATATAGTCCCATAGCTGCCAAGTGCCCTGAATTCTGCTGTGCAGTCACACACGTTTAAGTACTGTTCCTCAGCCTCAGTGTCCTGCAGGCTATCCTACAGGATTCAGCACTGTCAACCTTCCATCAGCTCCGGTATTTATTTATTAAATGTGGGGCCCCGCTTAAAAGAAAATTATAGGGGGCCCACCCTCTCAGCACAAAGGTAAGTATGGAAGTGATGTTACTTCCAAACAACAGTTACTAATACTGTTCAAATGTGTTTTGAAAGTTTGCCACATTATTTATTACTCATTCATTAAAATAATGTCATGATGTCATAGTGATTAAATTGGTCTTGCTCAAACTGTGAAAACGTCTTTTGTCTGTCAAAGTTCAGCATTTACCCTCCCCCTTTTTATCCATTTACAGGGATGGAGGCCTGTGGTAGTTTCTATCATATGCCTCATCTAAAGTCCCAACCCTATCCCCCCTTTTTTTAACACTATCCAGGGATGGAGATGCGTTTCAGGAGTGGAATAGAGTGCCTCCACACATCTACCACCAAGAGTTAATTATGCATTGTCATTTTTGACTAGCTGACCCAGTTTGATGTGGTCCGCCTTTGGTTTGGTGGTATTTTGGTTTGGTAGGCATGTTTGGTTCCACTCCTGCATTTCTTTTGTTTTTCCTGTGCTCTTTTTTGCCAGACTAACTATAGGTAGGGGCGGGTTTAGGTGATCACCTGCCCCCTATCTATTGATTGGCACACCTGTGCTCCTTTTTAGGAGACTATAAAATTCATAGTTAGGACTGCAGCACACAGAGTGCCTTGACGTTGGCCTGCAGCTTACACAGGTATTTGCAAATAAACTAAACCTCTGTTTTTAATGCATACAGCTAGACAGATTAATTTGGTTTAGTGATTTTTTGGTTGGTAACTTTGAGCCTGGCTATTATGGAAACATTTTTTATATTCCATATATATATTTAATCGCATACTGCTAAAAATGCATCTTATTTAAAGTCCCAAACCCCCCCCCCCCCTTTTTATCCATTTACAGGGATGGAGGCCTGTGGTAGTTTCTATCATATGCCTCATCTAAAGTCCCAACCCTATCCCTCCTTGTTTTAAGTTCAGCATTTAATTCACATAAATACCATTCATACATTGTCAAGGAAAATACTTTCAGCTTATATCCAGTAATTTACCTGTGATACTTTGTTCCTGACAATTGATGACCGCAGTCTGATGGTCAACATTATTCATCCCACTTTCTCTGAACACAGGTTGTCCTGAACCTACCTAAGCCTGTATCTGGGTAGTTAAAGGAAAAGCATACAGTGATGAATATGTCTCTGTCACTTTGGCTTATTTTCATATTAGCATGTCTCTTGTCGGCACATGATCCAATTGGCTGTTAGGGAAATAGAGTATGTTCTAAGAGTGATCTAGTCATTTTGCAAAATGTTATTTTAGTTTAGTACAAAAAACAATGAAAAGCATGAAATAGTTTCTTAAGGTGAATGTCTGGTATACACTAGGAAAGGACTGCATAACTGGTCTATTCTTTTTTAAAAGCTGGGTTGGTAATAATGAGAGTAATTTAAAAGTCTTGCAGAATTACTTTATTCTTTCTTTCAATTAACATACTCAGGGCCTACAGGTCATACAATGTTTTAGCAACATAATGTGCTTTGCTATTTTGCTTTCAATTTCAGCCAGACAGCCAGACAGACAGTTCCTCAATAAATATTTTCAGGTGTAGAAAAAGAAGTGGACTGAATATGTCATTTAACAGTCCTATGCCCGTGTTTAAAGCAGTACAAGGGGTGCGGCTCTGTACTCCGCTGCACAGTTAGCTCCTTTTAGGGGTGCCGGTTGTGCAGCAGCAGCACCATTATTAAGATGGAACCTTTTGTAGTGCGGTCACTTGACTTATTGTATGGTCGAACCCTCTATGTTATACACTTACTTAACAACAATAAGGACTTTACTAATTAATATCCAGATGCTTGTTATGTTTTTGTTCTGTAACTTTATGTTTTACTGAAAAGAAAAAGAAGTGGACTATTCGTACCTACCACATTCACCTGATTGCGCCCATTTGATTTCTTTCTAAATTGATAAACAATATTAAGACTATTGTTTAAATCAGGAAAACTTGCTCTTTATACTATCTGTTGATTAGGATAATTATTATGATTTAAGGTATTACTGATATCTGCAAAATGAGTTTCAGAATTGTATCTTGATTTATATGCATTGACCACAGATATGAAGTAAATTAACAAAACCAACAACACGTTTATGAGAACTTTGCAGGAAATACATGATTTCACTTACCATTTGCACAAGCTGAATTTATCATGTATACAAAGAAAGTTCTAAAAATGTAAAACTGCTTTATAGTCTGACTTTATGATCACCCTGTGTATCAATAACATGATTTAAAACATACAATATATGTGCTGCAATGCCAGCAACGATCACTTGGTGGCAGCAAAACATTAGGAATCTCCACTGAAAAAAACATCACCATTGCTATATACAGTATATTGTGTATTTAAGGGTATATGATTAGAAGTTAAATGCATTAACTGTTTTCTGTCAGGGTAATGCATTTGAAATTGTTCACTTTCTGGTACGTTCAGGCTATTTAAAAATGTTTTTGATGCTAAGTGTATGTATCTCCATGATTCGTGAAGGGTTGTCTGCTTGCTCAAAACTGTTTCCAATATGATGTAACAATGTAGCGGATTTGTTTCCTTGATTAAAGGAGAAGTTTGTGCTGCAAACTTTTTTTGTTTTACTCATATGGATTATGGGATTACTGGACTAATCCCTTTTGTGGGTGACACATATTATTCAGGTGTGCTTTCTGGCTTTCTTTCTACTACAGTATATTGTAAAAAAAAAAAAAACAACAACATCAACAACAACAATGAAAAATACTATATATATATATATATATATATATATATATATATATATATATATACACATATATATCTAAATATATAAATATATATATATATATACATACATACACACACATACTATGTTGTCAACATTTTGGGTTCCCTGATTTTACACGCACGCGTGTAAACATCCCTTGTGACAGTAAATGGCAGTGACAGGCACTCTTTATGGAGGGATCTGGGGTCTCCTTTGAACTTCAAAGTATTTAAGACGGCAAGACCTGCATTTTTAAATACTTTGGATTTTTTAAAACTAGCGTCATTGGCTGCCGAGTAAACTGGAAGTGATGTTGTGACGTCACTTCTGGGTTACTGCATTGGAGACCCGATTAAAGCCAATGATGGCTTTGTTCG
Organism: Rana temporaria; assembly: GCF_905171775.1. Taxonomy (NCBI): domain Eukaryota; kingdom Metazoa; phylum Chordata; class Amphibia; order Anura; family Ranidae; genus Rana; species Rana temporaria. Next base: position 272,277,444 of record NC_053493.1, read on the forward strand.
GGTCTCTGGCCAGCTTGCAGACATGCCAGATGATCGCTCGGGTCTCCCGGAGGGCGGGGACGTTCCCCCTCCTGCTGCTTGTAATAACAGCCGAGCGGCTGCTTAGCTGCATTGGTTTGATAATATAAGAAAGCAGACTGTCGGCTCTAAAAAAACAATACTGGAGTGCTGCCTGTAGATGTAGGCATCACCCCAATACAACCACTTCAGCAGCATGATGTACAGGTATGTGACTTTGCAGGAAGTGGTTAATGGCATCCCAGTCTTAGTCTATAGGGTTCAATTATGAGTTGGCCAACTCTTTGCAGCCATAACAGCTTCTTCTGGGAAGGCTGTCCACAGGGTTTAGGAGTGTCTCTATGGGAATGTTTGACCATTCTTCCAGAAGCGCATTTGTGAGGTCAGGCACTGATGTTGGACGAAAAGGCCTGGCTCGCAGTCTCAGTTCTAATTCATCCCAAAGGTGTTCTATCAGGTTGAGGTCAGGACTCTGTGCAGGCCAGTCAAGTTCCTCCACCCTAATTTCGCTCATCCATGTCTTTATGGACCTTGCTTAGTACACTGGTGCGCAGTCATGTTGGAACAGGAAAGGGCCATCCCCAAACTGTTCCAACAAAGTCGGGAGCATGAAATTGTCCAAAATATCTTCGAATGCTGAAGTCTTAGGAGTTCCCTTTACTGGAACTAAGGGGCCAAGCCCAACCCCTGAAAAACAACCCGACACCATAATCCCCCCTCCACCAAATGATTTGGCCAGTGCACAAAGCAAGGTCAATAAAGACATGGATGAGTGAGTTTGGGGTAGAGGAACTTTATCTATGATACTGCATAGAGAAAGGTAAACGTCTGTCTTGATTTCTATGCGTACAATAGAAACTTTGTTCCTTTTCCTGACTTCTTATCTCTTGCTGAATGTTTTTAGGGTACCTTTGATTCCTAAATTTCTGACACATTTCATTGTCTCATGTCTGACCTCAATGCTTACAATTCTTTTGACTCCAATATCCAAAAATAATAATTGTTTCTGTCTGTGTGTTATACAAATAGATCCGATTCAGGCTGGGTTCACACTATTGCGAATTTGATGCAGAGATTGTGACCAGCTCTCTATGGAGCCGGTTCACACATCTCCAGAGTGGCTGCGGAGTGATTTGCACAGGAGTCCTTTACGTCTTCTGGTCCGTTTCAGACCAAAATTTGGTCTAAAATCACCTGAAACAGTGAACAGGGAAGCACTGGACCCCTGCAGTGAGCTGCTCCACCCTGCGGTGTGAACCCAGACTAAATCTTACCACCCTCAATGTAGACTGCAGTGTCTAAGGCTGGGTTCACATATGAGCTAAATGCGGCTCACAGCAGGGGTCCGGTGCATCCTGGTTCACCATTTCAGGTCCGATTTCACCCCCCCCCCCCCAATTTTGGTCTGAATTCGGACCTGAAGCAGACCAAAAGACACACATAATTTTTGTCCAATTTGCACCGGAGCCGCTGCGGAGATATATGAACCAGCTCCATAGAGAGCCAGTCACAATCTCCTGCTATTGCGAATTAGATGCAGGGAAGCCTCATCCAATTTCCAATGGTGTGAACCCAGCCTGAATAGAAAACAATAGGAAACAGGTTTTCCCCCTATACACATACTAAATTGCATAGGTGTGCACACAGGGGGCCAGATTCTCAAAAGAGATACGACGGCGTATCTCTAGATACGCCGTCGTATCTCTGAGTCTGTCCGGTCGTATCTATGCGCCTGATTCTTAGAATCAGTTACGCATAGATTTCTATTAGTTCCGACCGGCGTAAGTCTCTTACGCCGTCGGATCGTAACTGCATATTTACGCTGGCCGTTAGGGGCGTGTACGCTGATTTACGCGTATAAATATGTAAATCAGCTATATACGCAAATTCACGAACGTACACCCGCCCGACGCAGTCCAGATACGCCGTTTACGTTAGGCTTTTCCCGGCGTAAAGTTATCCCTGCTATATGGTGGCGTAAGTGCGGCGTACCAATGTTAAGTATGGCCGTCGTTCCCGCGACAAAATTTTACGTCATTTGCGTAACTTGTCCGTGAATGGGGCTTGACGTAATTTACGTTCACGTCAAAACCAATACGTCCTTGTGGCGTATTAGGAGCAATGCACACTGGGAGATTTCCACGGACGGCGTATGCGCCGTTCGTGAAAAACGTCAATCACGTCGGGTCACAGAACATTTACATAAAACACTCCCCCCTGTTCCAAATTTGAATTAGGCGGGCTTACGCCAGCCTATTTACACTACGCCGCCGTAACTTACGGAGCAAGTGCTTTGAGAATACAGCACTTGCCCGTCTAAGTTGTGGAGGCGTAACGTAAATAGGTTACGTTACGCTCGCACAAAGTTACGCCAAACTACGAGAATCTGGCCCTCGGTGTGCCAGGTTTGCATGGGCACACCCTAATCACCTTGTCTGCTGCAGATGCCCCCTGTTTAGACCCATGATATTTCACCAAAGCCCCCTAATGGGGCTCTTAACCACTTACCCCCCGGACCATATTGCTGCCCAAAGACCAGAGTACTTTTTGCGATTCGGGACTGCGTCGCTTTAACAGACAATTGCGCGGTCGTGCGACGTGGCTCCCAAACAAAATTGGCGTCCTTTTTTTCCCACAAATAGAGCTTTCTTTTGGTGGTATTTGATCACCTCTGCGTTTTTTATTTTTTGCGCTATAAACAAAAATAGAACGACAATTTTGAAAAAAATTAATATTTTTTACTTTTTGCTGTAATAAATATCCCCCAAAAATATATAAAAAAACATTTTTTTTCCTCAGTTTAGGCCGATACGTATTCTTCTACATATTTTTCGTAAAAAAAATCGCAATAAGCGTTTATTGATTGGTTTGCGCAAAAGTTATAGCGTTTACAAAATAGGGGGTATTTTTATGGCATTTTTATTAATATTTTTTTTTACTAGTAATGGCGGCGATCAGCGATTTTTTTTTCGGTATTGCGACATTATGGCGGACACTTCGGACATTTTTGACACATTTTTGGGACCATTGGCATTTTTATAGCGATCAGTGCTATAAAAATGCATTAGATTACTATAAAAATGCCACTGGCAGTGAAGGGGTTAACACTAGGGGGCGGGGAAGGGGTTAAGTATGCCTGGGTGTGTTCTTACTGTGGGGGGGGGGGGTGGCCTCACTAGGGGAAACACTGATCTTCTGTTCATACATTGTATGAACAGAAAATCAGCATTTCCCCTGCTGACAGGAACGAGAGCTGTGTGTTTACACACACAGCTCCCGTTCCCTGCTCTGTACCGAGCGATCGCGTGTGCCCGGCGGCGATCGCGCCCTCCGGGCACACGCACGGGAGTCGGGGGGGCGCGCGCGCGCCTCCGGCGGCGCACGTGCGCCCCTAGTGGCGGCTAAAAGGCAGGACGTCATATTACGTGCTCTCGCCTAGGAGAGCCACCTTGTGGACGTATTATGACGGTGCGGCGACGGCAAGTGGTTAAACAAATTGAAAAACTGATTTAAAAAAATGAAAATAATAATAATAAAAAAATTGTAAAAAAAATAATAATAAAAAAAATGTACAAAATTATAAAAAATAACATAGTAAAAATAAAAACGATTGACACCGTCCACTGCCCCACTGATACCAAACTCTGCCCTACTGTCATTGTCTAATGCTCTACTGACACCAGCGGTATATACTGTATATACGTGCACACACATATGTGTTTGAGCTTTAGGGTGCAAGCCCTAATGCAATAGGCTGTGCACACCTATGCTAAATTGCATATCCATGCTGCAAGCATTTAACATATCATAAAAGTTTTGTAGGGTCTCCCTGTTTCCCTGTCATATGGCATTTTTTCCAGCAGGTACCCTTTAAAGCCACAGAAATAGAGCACCACAATATATTTTAGTACACACTGATCTCAGAAAAAGTAAACAAGAGGTTAAGAAAACCTTTTTGGGGAGAAAAAGAAAAGGATGTTTTCCGTGCCTGAGTTGGATACAATGTAACCTAATGAGAAAAGGGGAGAGCTTCATTCATCATAACAGTAGTCAGAAGTATACAATTAGAGGGTTTTATACATGACAGTCAACATATGTTGTTTGAAAAATATGTATAAAACTGTGCTAAGTGCCCAACTGTGAAAAATAAATAAATAAGTAAATAATCAGACAGCTGCACACAAAAAATTAATAAAAAAAAAAAACACAAAATACAAGTGTTATAGTGATCAATTAAACCATCTGTTGCGCTAAACAGAAAGTTCTCCTTACTTTCATACACACAAATATTCTGTTTACAAAAACACATAAAATATTAAACCAAATCAGTCAAGTTGAAATAATGTGCCATGAAATTAATATTCCATTAATCACACTCTCTAGGTGATACAGTGAAATCCTTCAAAAATCAGTCCATGTATTTATATTTCAAGTGAATCAATCATAATCCATTTAAAGTAATCAGTCTGTGTACATCAGTCGATCAGTCGATCCCCTCCACCTTTTATCATGCAGCCTCTTACCAGCGGTTAAGACCCCAAATTATAGGTGGTCTCATAGGTATGTCAAGATTTTCTGGATCTTGTAGCATGGATCACAGGCAGACACATTCAACAACCAAATGAAGGGCCGCACTCATCACTTCCTCTCCGACACCAAATATCAAAGGATCATAAGAAAGGTAACAATCTTCAATAGTAAAATACCCCAACATTTTTATTTGGTAAAAATATATAAAGATCTATTCACATAAATCCAGAAACAAAGGGCCAGATTCACCAAAGAGATACGACGGCGTATCTCCTGATACGCCGTCGTTTCTCCTGATACGCCGTCGTATCTCTGTTTCTATCTATGCGACTGATTCATAGAATCAGTTACGCATAGATATCCCTAAGATCCGACAGGTGTAATTGTTTTACACTGTCGGATCTTAGGATGCAGTACCGCGGCCGCCGCTGGGGGGAGTTTGCGTCGTAAACCAGCGTCAGGTATGCAAATTAGGAGTTACGGCGGATCCACGATGGATTTTCGCGTTCGCTACATCGCCGCTAGTCTAGTTTCCCGTCGCAAAGTTAGTTGTTTTTTTTGGTGCCCTAACTTTAGTCAGCAAGCGTATTGCTGTCTAAAGTATGGCCGTCGTTCCCGCGACGAAATTCAAAATTTAACGTCGTTTGCGTAAGCCGTCCGGGAATACGGAAGTACGCTACGCGCGTCGCCGTTCGAAAAAATGACGTCACTTCGCACAAAGCACGGCGGGAGTTAGGAAACGGAGCATGCGCAGGAGGTCCGGCGCGGGCGCACGCCTAATTTTAATGTTAGCCGCCCATTCGATTTGGCCCGCCTTGCGCCGGACGCATTTACGATACACCACCGCAAGTTTCCAGGTAAGTGCTTTGTGGATCGAGCACTAAACCTGAAAACTTACGGCGGTGTAACTTAAATGGCTTAAGTTTCCAAAGGCGCAATTGTACGTGAATCTGGCCCAAAGTGCTTGTCATGTCAAAGTAATATACCACCGCTAGTACAGGCTCCAGCTGATGGGTGACGTCAGCACCCGCCAGAGGCGGAGCCTGTGCAGTTTGATGAAGAGCAGTGATGCTTGAAACTGTGCAGTAGGTTTGTTGTTTATAACTGTGCATTAAGATTCTACTTAAAAAAAAATGCAAATCCTCATTCTTTGACTGATATATATATATATATATATATATATATATATATATATATATATATATATATATATATATATACTGTGTATACATAAGCGTGCGCACAGGGTGTGCCAGGTGTTCCCAGGCACACCCTAATCACTACCTGCAGTGCAGATTCCCCCTGCTGCCCGGTGCCCCCTCCCACAGCATGGCTGGCTTCCCTCCTCTCCCATTGGCTACTGCAGTGGGCAAACATAGATGATATTTCAGGATGAGTAGGGGAGGGGTAATGTCATTTACCGGCCCCTTCCATTTCTGAATGAACACAGTGAGAGATCAGTACTGTTTTTTTTAGCTTTCATGTGCACACCCTAATGCAACAGGCTGTGCACACCTATGTGTGTATATATATATATATATATATATATATATACATTTTTTTTTTTTTGCGTAGCAAGCCTTTATATTTACTGAAATAGGTCTGGTTATTTAATCCATTAATTTAATACAAGGCCCATCTCCAACCAGACATCCAGTTTTGGATGTTGGATAATGGGAAAGGGTTAGAACCTCTATTAGGTTTAAAGAGGAAGTCAATTCTTCCCCAAAAAAACTTCTTCCCCCTTCCCTGCAAAGTAAAGGCATAATGTGCTAGTATGCCTGCATAGTGAGCACTTGCCTGCAAACGAAGCCCACGCTGTCCCTGCTGCAGGCCACATCCATCTTCCCCTAGGCTTCCTTCCGGGGCCACAGACTCTGGTTGTGTGACTGGCCGGAGCCACGTGACATCACACCCACGCCACTCGCTCCTGAAGAAACGGCACAAGATAAGATGCTACACATGGAAAGTTGTAATGTGATTATCTTTGTAAAATATTTTTTTTTTAAATAAAGAATAAAAAAAAAAGAAACGGCACAAGCGGCCATTCCTTCAGAGCTCATGTGCCGATGACATAATCGGCACAGTATACAGTAAATGGCGCACGTTTACGAGATATTTACAGTACCTATAGGTAATCCTTCTTCTAAGCTTACCTGTAGGTACAAATAAGACAGGAAGACAGGAAGTAATAAAAACTGACTTTTCCGCATTGTACTAGACAACATGTTTTTATTGCTGTCTGTGTCAACATTAGAGAGATTTCTAATTTCTTCATGTTCCCCAGACTCCCTGGCACTGGGAAAAAAAGAACATCTCCCCAATAGTGCAACATACAGCATTAAAAAAAAATATAGAAAATAGTACTGTTTGGAGTGTGGCTTAAAAATAAATAGGAGACTCTAACTTTGATGCTAGATTCACACCTTTGTGATGTTTTAACATAAAGTTACTTCACACATTAATATGCATTGTGATAGAGCAGCTCATGAATAAAACACTAATAAACTTTCATGCACTTTTTTTGAAAGGCAGCGCATTACAATTCACGGTAGTGCATTACCAAGCATTGTGGTGCAATAAAACGCATGTGTCTTTGGGTACCAATAGGATTGAATGGCACTGCAGTAACATAATGTTGCATGTTTTTGCACGTTATTGTAACACATGCATTTTCACAGTTTTAGACCCCATTCACACCTAAGCAACAAAACGCCCGACGCGGGACGCTTCTGTCGCTAGAGGGGAGAATTCCCATTGCCGTCTATGGAGATGGTTCACATCTCATAGACGCGCAACGCCTGTCGCCTGAAAAAAAGTCCCGGACCCTTTTTTTCACGCGACAGGCGCGTTTTCCCATAGACAGCAATGGGAATACTTTAGAAAAAACAAAATAAAAAATGAAACATTTGTAATCGCGGCAAATCTGCCGCTACACGCGTACGCGGCTGTCGCTTAGGTGTGAATGCAGCCTAAAGATGTGAACCAGGCCTCAGGATAGCTTAATAATAAAGACCTGTGCCCATTGCGCAACAAAAATGCTGGCAAAGAACTTCTGCATTTTATTAAAATTCCTCAATATTATATTACATTTAACCGCTTGCTGACCACCTCACACACTTATACGTCGGCAGAATGGCACAGACAGGCAAAGCCACGTATATATATGTAGTTTTGAATCTGCCGCCGCAGGCTCTGTGACCATGCCCACGGGACCCGCAGACTCAATGTCTGCCGGTGTCCTGGAATCGGGTCACGGAACTGCAGAATGATTGGATGCTTTTGAAAACAAGGCATCTCCCTGTTCTGCCTAGTGACACAACACTGATCGTCTGCTTGCTCTCATCAGGAGCAGCGATCGGTGTCAAGTCACAATAAGCCCCATCCCCTTACAGTTAGAATCACTCCCTAGGACACACTTAACCTCTTCCTCGTCCCCTAGTGGTTAACCGCTTCACTACCAGTGTAATTTACACAGTAATCAGTGCATTTTTATAGCACTGATCGCAGTATAAATGACAATGGTCCCAAAACAGCGTCAACCGTGTCTGATGTGTCCACCATAATGTTGCAGTCATGATAAAAATCACAGATCACCGCCATAACTAGTAAAAGAAAAATTAATAATAAAAATGCCATAAAACTGCCCCCTATTTTGTAGATGCTATAACTGTTGCGCAAACCAATCAATATATGCTTATTGTGATTTTTTTTTTTTACCAAAAATATGTAGAACAATACGTATTGGCCTAAACTGAGGAAAACAATATAGTTTTTTGGGGGAAATTTATTATAGCAAAAAGTAAAAAATATTGCTTTTTTTAAATTTCGCTCTATTTTTGTTTATAGCACAAAAAATAAAAACAAAAGAGGTGATCAAATACCACCAAAAGAAAGCTCTATTTGTGGGGGAAAAAGGGACATAAATTTTGTTTGGTAGCAATTGTCAGTTAAAGCGACACAGTTACGAATCGCAAAAAGTGGCCGGTCATTTGGCAGCCAAATCCTCTGTGGCTGAAGTGGTTAAAAAATGTGTAATGTAATGGATGCCTGTGTTCCCCGCTGTGTGTTGTGGTTTCATCCCCATGTTACTACAGATCACAGCAGTGACATAGGATTCAGAGGATGAAACCACAGCATGCATCAGAACACTGGCATCCAACCCACCCAAAAGTGTCAAATGCTAAGCTGTCCCATTGAAGCTGCAGTGATTAGAGTATAGAGTGAAGATCAGAGGCATAGGCAGCCAAAGATGTAAATACAGTAACACCTTGGATTGCGAGCAGAATTCGTTCCGGAAGCATGCTTGTAATCCAAAGCACTTGTAGATTGTAAGCTCTAACGAGCAGGGCCCTCTGATCATTCCTGTATTAAATTGTACTGTAACTATGTCTTTCCTGATGTTGTAAAGCGCTGCGTAAACTGTTGGCGCTATATAAATCCTGTATAATAATAATAATAATAATAATATCAAAGCAAATTTCCCCATAAGAAATAATGTAAACTCAAATGATTTATTCCACAATAATTTATTCATAACTTCTTTTTTTTTATCTATATAAAAATATTATAGCAATGTGATAAGTTGTGTAGCCATAAAATGTCCATCCACAATTGGAAGCTTCCACAAGAGGGTTAGAAGCAAAATCCAGCAGAAGCTACAGAGTATAAAAGAGAAGAGAGGTGCCTCTAAGTGTAACAATATGGTTACATTTAATGAAGGTACTACATTTAGCAACTCATATGGTTGATGATTAAAAGAGGCACATCTAAATATGCAGACATCCAGGAAAAAAGCTCAAGGTGCATGCGCTCTGAAGGAACGGCCACGGGTGCCATTCCTTCCAAGCCTCGTGCCGAGCTTTGGGCCAATCATAGCGCCAATGTTCTTAAACCCAGTATAAACTCTGGGGAAAATGTCAGTCGCCTCAGTGGTGTACAGGCACTGCTGGAACAACTTCGTTTTAAGGTAAGTATTTTATAATGAGCCAGTCTTTTTTTTTTCAGCGTTTACAACCTCTTTAACCACTTTTACACCGAGGACGTCATATGACGTCTTAGACTTTAAGCGGTGATATCTGAATGATGCCTGCAGCTACAGGCATCATTCAGATATCATTGTTTGCAGCCGGAGATTCTGCGCACCATAAAAATGATCATAGTGGCAGTTCCGCCGCTTGATAATTCTTATAGGCGGTGGCAGGGGATGTCCCCCCTCCCGCCACCATCCGTTGCTTCTCTGGGCTCTCCTGTGCCATTGGGGGCCCGGAGAAAGAATCGGCCGGTGCCGGCTCATGAAAATAGAGATTTCTGGTGATCAGATGGTCACCAGTCATCTCTCTGACCGTCGGAGGCCCGTTGTGACGTCACACCCAGGTACCTCGGACGTAAAGAATGCCGCAATCACGGCTGAAAGCATGAGATCGGCAATTTATTTTTTCCTGATCTCATGCTTTCCAGCCTGGAGGAGAGATGTGGGGTCTTATTGACCCTGCATCTCTCCATAAAGAGGACCTGTCACAATATATTTTCCTATTACAAGGGATGTTACATTCCTTGTAAAGGGAATAAAAGTGATCAGAAAAATTAAAATGTAAAAAAAGTGTAAAAAAAAAATTAAAGGGGTTGTAAAGGAATTTTTTTTTTCATAATAAGCATCCTTTACCTGCAGACATTCCTCTTTTCACTTCCTCATTGTTCGTTTTTGCTCAGAAGTTGCTCTATTTCTTCTCTGTTCTGTTCACTTCCTGCTTGTCTGATTTTACTGACCACCATGACGGGAGGCTTTACTGTGGTGGTCAGTAACGTGCTCACCCCCTCCTGGGAACTACATCTGTGCGGCAGGACGCTCTCTACGTGTTAGAGACTTCAAGTAGGTGTGAATTACTGGGTGTGCCGCAATTCATACTGGGAAACATAGGGCCAGATTCACATACAAATACGTTACGCTGCGGCGGCGTAACGTATCCCATTTACGTTACACCACCGCAAGTTTACAGCGTAAGTGCTTGATTCACAAAGCACTTACCTGTAAACTTGCGGCGGCGTAGCGTAAATTCGCCCAGCGCAAGCCCGCCTAATTCAAATGGGGCGGGGACCATTTAAATTAGGCGCGTTACTGCGCCGGACGTACTGCGCATGCTCCGTCCCTAAAATTTCCCGACGTGCATTGCGCTTAATGACGTCGCAAGGACATCATTGGTTTTGACGTTAACGTAAATGGCGTCCAGCGCCATTCACGGACGACTTACGCAAACGACGTGAAATTTAAAAATTCAACGCAGGAACGGCGGCCATACTTAACATTGGTTAGACCACCTAGAGGGCTTGCTTAGTTTTACGCGACGTATCTCTACGGAAACGACGTAAATTTAGAGCGACGGGCAAAGCGGACGTTCGTGAATCGGCGTAACTAGTCATTTGCATATTCTACGCCGATTGCAATGGAATCTCCACCTAGCGGCCGGCCTAGAATTGCAGCCTAAGATCCGACGGTGTAAGTCACTTACACCTGTCGGATCTTAGGGCTATCTATGCGTAACCTGATTCTATGAATCAGGCGCATAGATACGACAATCATATCTCAGAGATACGACGGCATATCAGGAGATACGCCGTCGTATCTCTTTTGTGAATCTGGCCCTTAGTTCTTACATGAACAAGTGATGCAAACCAGGAAGTGAATGAGAGAACAGAAACTAGAATGCCGGAGGTGATATAGATGAAGGAATTTAATAGGTATTTACACGTTTTTTAACAGAATCATTACACTATTCTGTCTGTCTACCTTTACAACTCCTTTAAGTAAAAAAAAAATTAAAATGCCCCTGTCCCCAGTAGCTCGCGCTCAGAAGCGAACACACATGTAAGTCCAGCCCACATATGTAAACGCCGTTCAAACCCCACATGTGAGGTATCGCTGTGTGTGTTCGAGCGTGTGCAACAATTCTAGCACTAGACCTTCTCTGTAACACGAAAATAGTAACCTGTAAACATTTTTAAACCATCGCCTATGGAGATTTTTAAATACCAAAGTTTGGCGCCATTCCATGAGTGTGCGCAATTTTAAAGCATGACATGTTATCTATTTACTCAGTGTAACATCATCCTTCACATTATACAAATAAATTGGGCTAACTTTACTATTTTGTTATTTTTTAAAAAGGCATTTAAAAAATGATTGCGCAAATACCGTGCAAGATAAAAAGTTGCAATGACTGCCATTTTATTCCATATGGTGGAAAATATACATATACATATATATATATATATATATATATATATATATATATATATATATATATATAATGTTTGGGGGTTCTGACTAAGTTTCTAGCAAAAAAAAAATGATTTTTACATGAAGGAGAGAAGTGCCAGAATAGGCCCGTGCTGAAGTGGTTAAGGATCTTGGTCTAGGTTTAAGGGGACCTAAAACCCCAAAAGTTGGTCAGCTAGGTCTGTTAGATGCATATGAATGCTCTAAAGTCTTAAAAACCTTGTTGTACCTAGCACTATTCTGCGCTTGGGAAATTATTCTCCTAAACTGGAGGGCCACATCTCCTCCTGGCTTACCCAGTGGCATATTAATAGTCTCCCTCCTAAATTTAAAATAATTTACAACAGCAGGGCCTGAACCAAAAAGGTTTTGCATGATTTGGCAAACATGGATTAATGTGCTTGGGGACTCTACTTGGCGGACTGATTTTTAAGGACGAGCTCAGGCATGTATGCAACTCCACGTGCCCATGCCCGCCAAGAAGGTGACACTCTGCAGCGCTAATCACAGGTAGTAAGACATTTCCTGATCTATGCATCTGCGGATTGGGAATGGACCAACCTCCAATGTTTATGGATGCTAAATGATAAACCACCTCCATAGTCTTCCTACCATGGATGCATAGATGTGTGGTTGTGTGTGTGTCTTTGCATTTTATTTAACACATCAGCATGTGTGCATGTTTGTTGTTACTACATTAATACAAAATTCTAAATTAAACACCTTTTAAAAAAAGGGTGGATTGAGGGGTTGATTTTGGTTAAGGATGGATGTAGGGGTACTTCATGTTGGAGGTTGGATGCATTGCTTAGGTGTAACTTTAGTGATAGGTAACCCTACCCCCTATAAACAGCCAGAATGAAAGGTAAATAAAAATTTCCCATATCAATATATTTATTTTATTTTCGTTTTTATGAAAGTATATGTATAACAGCACAACGAAAACTGTGCAGGTAAATATAGACATTAAATGTAATAGGACTCTTGAGCTTGTTGGTAGTGTGCAGTCTCCAGTGGATGTGAGCACAGCCGACTCTTTATAGGAATCAAATGCAAATGAGCAATAAAAACAGTAGCCACCTGACTGGTGATTGCTTAAAAAAGAGCTGACAGGGCTGACAGCTGTAGAATTAATAACATTTTAAATACGGAAAGAATTGATGAGACCTTATAGCTTCATCCCTAAAGAATGAGTAATTCAAATTTACATCACACAGAGATATCATCAACTTAATGGGGTAATTGCTCAGGGAAATCTAGTCTAAAAATGCACTTTATAAGGATGGTGAAAGATACGACGGAATACTGGAGGCAAACTAAAAGAAAACCCATCATTAGCAACATACTGTACACCATTTATATTTTAAATATTGAAAGTTAAAGTGTTTGTAAAGATTAATTTTTTTTATTTGATTAAAATAACAAACATATTTACATTTCCTGACAGACTCCATGGCAGACTATGTGTGGGTTAACCCCGCCTCCTCTCCAATGCTATAGGACCCCATACCTATAAGTTTAAGCTCACCACTTTGGACTGTGTTCCTTTTTTGTCCTCCTCCATGGACCCTACATCACGTGCTTCCTGTATGATGTCCAGTCGGATGTTCCTGTTTTTGGTACCAAGATTTGCGGTGCAATCCAGGGCCCAGCTGTAAGCGGGCGAGTGGTTTTTGGGCTCAGAGTATCCCTGTGGTGGAAGGGAGGTGGCCCTTGTACCAGGACGGACGTCAGACAGAAGCTCTTTTCTCGGCTGGCAAAGGTCTGGAACATCTCCTATTTTATATTCATGGCAGACGTTTTGGTTTGTGTGTTTGTCCGTAAGCCATTCCGTCTTTATCCTTTTTGTATCGCTGCCTCTCGGCCCTGGAACGCCCCTGGCTCCTGATGTCATCTGTGAAGCACTCTCGTGATCCTCGATTAATACCCTCTATGTCACATCATTGCATAGAGGCTGCTTCTCTTCCTCTGTGAACTTTGGCCTAAGAATCCCTTCAATTGACGGGGCAAAGAAAAAAAAGAATGTTCAAGCATACCCTCCCGTGTGGATTGGCTATTTATTTCCCACACCTAGTCTGCCATGGAGTCTGTCAGAAAAATGGAAAATGTATTACCAAATACTTACCGCAATTTTTCTTTCCTGATAGACTCCATGGCAGACGGAGTTCCCACTCATGAATAAGAATATAAGAATTGGACTAATAGTCGGCTAGAAACGAAACACAGTCCAGAGTGGTGAGCTTAAACTTATAGGTATGGGGTCCTATAGCATTGGAGAGGAGGCTAACCCACACGTAGTCTGCCATGGAGTCTATCAGGAGAGGAAAATTACGGTAAGTATTTGGTAATAAATTTTCCATTTTAAATGCTCTGTACAATGGTTTTGCACAGAGCAGCCTCAATGCTCCTTTTCTGGGGTCCCCTGCCAGCGCTTAGGGCTCCACCCCCCCCCCCCCCCCCCCCCCACACACACACACCCACCACTGCAGCTAGCTATGTATATTCAGGGGGCTATAAGGGGAGCTCTAAAGAGTGAACATTTAATATTCATGTGTTAAATAATTACATGGGTATGGTTCATGTAATAAATGGTTCATGTAATAAATGTTCCATTTTAAATGCTCTGTACAATGGTTTTGCACAGAGCAGCCTCAATGCTCCTTTTCTGGGGTCCCCTGCCAGCGCTTAGTGCTCCACCCCCGCCCCCCCCCCCCCACACACACACACCCACCACTGCAGCTAGCTATGTATATTCAGGGGGCTATAAGGTGAGCTCTAAAGAGTGAACATTTAATATTCATGTGTTAAATAATTACATGGGTATGGTTCATACAATAAAATGACAGCAATTTCCTATTATGTAAAAATACAGTAATCAGAAGTACAGTAATATAGTTTCCTGTTAAAAAAAAAAAAAAAACAAGCTTTAATCTATAATTTTATACAAATGTGCAAATTAGATTTTCCTTTGCTGTCTATTAAGCAGATGGCAAAGGGAAGTTTACGTTTTTATATATATAGAATAAACTCCAAAACATGGTGTGTATCTCAGTAGAAAAGTTATACAGCTTTGCCGTAAATCTGATATACAAGTTAATTAACTTAGGAAAGTTCATAAGTTTGGACTTTGAAGGTGCATTAAAAGAACCGTATGGTTATTTTTAATGTTTTTGCTAGTTATACTTACCTCGGTGGATGCAGCATTAGACTGATGCTGCATCTTTCCCCCGGCATCTCTGCACTGAGAACCGAGCCATCGAAAAACTGCCAATGGCTCGGTTCTCTCCCCTCCCCGAGCAAAGAGATCCTGACTCTCAGTCAGCATCCCTTCTGCTCTGCTTCTGAGCACTCATTGGAGCGCTGAGCAGTGGCAGGGCGAGGAACAGCTGTCTCAGCGTCTAAGACTGACATCAATCAAGGCAGCTGGCGGATCCCAACTTGGAAGTCGTGATGACGTGCTGCCTCGACTGATAGCAGTGACATCAGCGGAGAGCGGACTTCAGACCGCTCTCCGCTGAAAATGGGTCACAGGAGTTCAAAACGAATTGCACTTCTGTGACCCATAGGAGAAGCTCAGTCTAAAAAGCTTAGGCTCCTTTAAAAAATGCATTACGTACAGAGGGCAAAGTTCAGGGGTACACTCCACACACATTGCAGAGTTCAGGGGTGCACTGTGCACAGATTTCAGACTTAGGGGTACACATCACACAGAATGCAGAGTTCAGGAGTTAACTGTACACAGATTTCAATGGTACACTTAAAGTTGCCGCCTTATCCCTTTAAAACCAAACACATATTAATTGCACAAGTTCTGAGGCTAATTTAATGCAGATAAGGCACTAAGTGAGTTTACCACCTTAATCAGCCACAGAACCTGTGTACTTAATATGTGTTCAGTTTTAAAGGGATGAGGTGGCCACCCTAGGTACAATATACAGAGATTGCAGAGTTCAGGGGTGCACTACAGATCACAGGGTTCAGGGGTATACTACACACAGATTGCAAAGTTCAGGGGTACACTACAGATTGAAAATTTCAGTGGTACACTATGCACAGATTGCAGAGTTAAGGGGTGTGCCACACACAAATTGCAGAGTTCAGGGGTGTGCTATGCACAGATGGCAGACTGTGCGTGTTATACGCCTGTGCGATAAATACGGTAATCAATTTGTGGATTGTTGGTGGAGCACATAATACACTATGGAAATCAGCGATTGAAGTTTTAAAGAAATATAATTTTGAACTTTGGACTTTGCTATAATTTGCACAACTGTGCACTTGTCACTTTGGCATGTTTTAATTTTCTGTCACTCCATTGTATTTTGATCCCTTGGGGGATTTATCGTATGGGACACATTTTTTTCACTGCAATTTTTTGGGATTGGATTTGTTTCCACTGATGTATGATTTGAATTGGATTTGTTTTAGACTGTGCTCACTGGATCTCATTATTTATTCACTTACAGTAGGTGTTTGTGATATTGTGTTTTTAGCACGACAGCATCGCGCTGATTCTCGGCGACATGGTGCCGAGATCTTGCCGACATCTCGCACTCACTGGAATAGTGACAGCACATCCCAGCAAGCGCGTCATAGAAGCGACGGGAGATCCGACTTGGATTCCCGCCAATTCTACACGTGTGCGGCGTTTGTTATGAATCCTGAGGGGGAAGTCCCCGCCGGATTTTAAATAAAAATCCGGCATAGGTTCCCCCTCAGGAGCATACCGGGCCCTTAGGTCTGTTATGGGTTGTAAGGAGAGCCCCCCTACGCCGGAAAAAACGGCGTAGGGGGTCCCCCTACAATCCATACCAGACCCGTATCCAAAGCACGCTACCCGGCCGGCCAGGAAGGGAGTGGGGACGAGCGAGCGCCCCCCCCTCCTGAGCCGTACCAGGCTGCATGCCCTCAACATGGGGGGGTTGGGTGCTCTGGGGCAGGGGGGCGCACTGCGGCCCCCCCACCTCAGAGCACCCTGTACCCATGTTGATGAGGACAGGGCCCCTTTCCGACAACCCTGGCCGTTGGTTGTCGGGGTATGCGGGCGGGAGGCTTATCGGGATCTGGGAGCCCCCTTTAATAAGGGGACCCCCAGATACCGGCCCCCCACCCTAAGTGAATGGATATGGGGTACATCGTACCCCTAACCATTCACCTGTAGGAAAAATGTCAAAGTTAATAAACACACCACACAAGGGTTTTTAAAATAATTTTTTTTTCTGCTCCGAAGGCTCCCCCTGTCTTCTTTATTAGCTCTTTTACCAGGGGGAGCTTCTTTGACGTCTTCGGGTGGGTGGGGGCCGCCGTCTGGTTCTCTTCCACCGCCGGGGGGGGTCGCTTTTAAAAAAGCCCCCACCCCCCCGGCGGGTTTCCTCCGGCGTCTTCGGCGGGGGGGCTTCTTCTTCCGCTATCCCGACGGGTCTTCTCCGCTATCCGGGGGGTCTTCTCAACTCTCCGGGGGTCTCCTTCTATGTTCGCCGCTCTCCGCTGTTGACTCGGCGCACCTCGGTTCTTCCTCTCGCTGTCCGGTGCCTTCTTCTTCCGTGCTGTACGTCTTCTTCTCCTTCCGTGCTGTGAGTTCTTCTTCCGTGCTGTGACGTCATGTTCTTCACTTCTCTTCTTCTCCCGATGTTGACACGTCGCCTTTCCTCGCTGCAATGACGGGTGCGCGGCTTGCATCAGATTTATATAGACCTCACAATCCCATCATGCTCTGGTACCTACCCATGTGATACCTACCCACGTGGGTAGGTATCACATGGGTAGGTACAGAGCATGATGGGACTGTGAGGCCTATATAGGTCCGATGCAAGCCGTGCATCCGTCATTTCAGCGAGAAGAGCCGGCGTGTCAACATCTGGAGAAGAGAAGAAGATGACGTCACAGCCCGGAAGAAGAAGAATACGTCACAGCACGGAAAAAGAAGAAGATAGACGTTCAGCGCTGAAGGAGAAGGCACCGGACAGCTGGAGGAAGAACCAGGGTGCGCCGAGTCAACAGCGGAGAGCGACGAACATAGCAGAAGACCCCCGGAGAGTGAAGAAGACCCCCCGGATAGCCGAAGAAGACCCCCCCGGATAGCGGAAGAAGAAGCACACCACCCCCCGCCGAAGACGTCGGAGGAAACCCGCCGAGGAGTGTGCGCTTTTATAAAAGCGACCCCCCCCAGCGGTGGAAGAGAACCGGACGGCGGCGAAGAGCGGCCCCCACCCGAAGACGTCAAAGAAGAAGCCCCCCCTGGTAAACAGAGCTAAAGAAGACAGGGGGCGGCCTCCGGAGCAGACTAATAAATTATTTTAAAAACTCTTGTGTTGTGTTTATTGACTTTAACATTTTTCCTCCAGGTGAATGGGTAGGGGTACGATGTACCCCATATCCATTCACTTAGGGTGGGGGGCCGGTATCTGGGGGCCCCCTTATTAAAGGGGGCTCCCAGATTCCGATAAGCCTACCGCCCGCATACCCCGACAACCAACGGCCAGGGTTGTCGGGAAGGGGCCCTATCCTCATCAACATGGGGACAGGGTGCTCTGGGGTGGGGGGGGCGCAGTGCGCCCCCCTGCCCCAGAGCACCCAACCCCCCCATGTTGAGGGCATGCAGCCTGGTACGGCTCAGGAGGGGGGGGGGCGCTCGCTCGTCCCCACTCCTTTCCTGTCCGGCCGGGTAGCGTGCTTTGGATACGGGTCTGGTATGGATTGTAGGGGGACCCCCTACGCCGTTTTTTCGGCGTAGGGGGGGCTCTCCTTACAACCCATAACAGACCTAAGGGCCCGGTATGCTCCTGAGGGGGGAACCCATGCCGGATTTTTATTTAAAATCCGGCGGGGACTTCCCCATCAGGATTCATAACAAACGCCGCACACGTGTAGAATTGGCGGGAATCCAAGTCGGATCTCCCGTCGCTTCTATGACGGCTTTGTCTCTATCGCGGCAAGCCAGCTCGGCGCTGGCTCCCGCGATGGGGCTCGTAGGTGCTCAATCTCGCGGAGAAAGGGAGCGAGATTGACACAATATCGCGTGCACCTACTGTATTATTATTATGAATACTTTTTGCACATTGCACTTTAAATTGATGTAGCATTATTCAGTAATTGTTTACTCACAACATTATAATTATTTATTCTATGGTCATTGCTACAATTATAATTTTTCTGTAATGGTCATATCTATTTATGACTATTTGTAGTATATATTTCATGTAGTACGGTGCTCATGGTGGCACGTTTGTCTACTCAACAGTTCTTTATTATTAATATTCCACTCCCTTCACCCTCCACATCAATTGATTGATGCTGTGCGGGTTTTACTTGAAGTGGAACATATATATACTTACAGAAACCTTTGGATACTCCTACATGAATATTAGTTTTGGCAAATAGCCAGGTATCCAGTAACCAAAATGGTGGAACAGGAACTTCCGGCACCATCAGCTAAGATGGCGGCCGGAAGACTTCCTGTTTCCTGTGAATGGCCAGGACTGGCAAACAGCCAGGTATCCAGGAACCAAAATGGTGGAACAGGAACTTCCTGCACCACCAGCTAAGATGGTGGCCGGAAGACTTCCTGTTTCCTGTGACCACCTTGCAGCATTTCAGGGAATCCACAGGGGTATAAATACAGCCTAAACAGTAGTGTCCACAGCTCTCCTGACGACGCAACTAGCGAAACGCGTAGAGGCTGTTTGGACACACACATTGAGGGTGCAGCACACCAGCGCGCACGGACCCCTTGTAGCAATACATGCGGAGCACAGCGGGGCAAGCACACCTCTTAGGACGCCACTTAAATGCTGGTCAGCGGCTTTTAACGGTTGACACTGCCAAAGACACTCAGTGCCGGTCAGAGGCACTTTATATTGTAAGTGTTATATTTTTTTACCTTTTTTAAATAAATACATATTTTAATATACTACACCATGATGAGCCCCTTGTTTTTGAGGAATTGATGACACCTTGTAAAAGGGAAAAGGAGGTAACACCCACTGACCGACAAAGAAAAGACACCACTTTGGAGCCTAATAATATCTGGGGTCTGGTGAGTGTTGATTTTAACCATTGGTGATGGTGGCACATCTTAGTCGGGTGGAAGAGATAGCGGCACTTTCCTGTACACAGCATTACCAACATTGAACCTTGTGTTTGCTGGAACCTATTGTATAAGAGCAAGATTGCCTGTCATTTGGACTATTTTTAAGTGCAGCCAGCACATTGCACATTTGTATGGTTGTTTGATAATTATTTCACTTTTATTGATATTTAATTTATTTTGTTCCAATATCGGTTATTGAACAACTCACGGTGCAGTTGGTATACTGCATATTGGGTTTTTACACACACATATATATATATATATAATATATTTTTTTTGTAATATCTTTCGTATTGTTTTCACTATTTGGTTGGTCAGTAGCAGCAACAGCCATTTTTCTCATAGAAGCACTGTGGCATATGGATTGTATGCTGACACACTGATCTAGATATATGATTTAAGTTTGAAATCACTGTGTCACATTTGTATGACTCATATATTTCTTATATTTTTTATTGTTTGTATTCAGGTTATTCACACTTAAGATTGGGTACATTGTGGCCCTGATATTTCACTTATGTCCATATTCCCAGAGATTAAATACCTCTGGATAATTAGATCAGCGCAGTAACATTTTTCTTCTTAGAGCACTACGTTCCAATAATTGCTGCGCAAATACCGTGTGAGATAAGAAGTATCTATGTAATGACCGCCATTGTATTCTCTAGAGTCTTTGCTAAAAAAAGCATATACAATGTTTTGGGGTTCTATGTAATTTTCTAGCAAATAAATGATGATTTTTACATGTAGGAGAGATATGTCAGAATTGGCCTGGGTGCTCCAGAACGCCTGAAGGTGCTCCCTGCATGTTGGGCCTCTCTATGTGGCCATACTGTGTAAAAGTCTCACACATGTGGTATCGCCATACTCTGTAATAATAGCAGAATGTGTTTTGGGGTGTAATTTTGTAAAAAAAAAAAAGGAAAAAAAAAATCTAGATTTTGCAAAGAATTGTGGCGAAAAAAGTACAACTTCAAAAAACTCACCATGCCTCTTTCTAAATACCTTGGAATGTCTTCTTTCCAAAAAGGGGTAATTTGGGGCGTATCTGTACTTTTCTGGCTTGTTAGGGTCTCAAGAAATTAGATAGGCCGTCAGTACTTCAGGTGTGATCAATTTTCAGATATTGGCACCATAGCTTGTGGACTCTATAACTTTCACAAAGACCATGTAATATACACCAATTTGCACTTATTTTTACCAAAGATATGTAGCAGTATAAATTTTGGTCAAAATTTATGAAGAAAAATTACTAATTGTTTTAAATTTTATAACAGAAACGATAAAAAAATATTTTTTTTACAGAATTTTCAGTATTTTTTCTTTTATAGCGGAAAAAACCCCAATGGTGATTAAATACAACCAAAAGAAAGCTCTATTTGTGTGAAAAATAGGACAAACATTTCATATGGGTACAGTGTTGTATGACTGAGTAATTGTCATTTAAATTGTGAGAGCACCGAAAGCTGAACATTTATCTGGTTAGGAAGGGGGTTTAAGTGCCCAGTGGTCAAGTGGTTAAAGAAAAAAAAAAAAAGAGGGAACAAATACCAAATCTACTTGTTGATGAATAATAAGCAGAAAAAAAGGAAATTGCTAAGAAAAGAAGGAGAGGAAGAAGTGAGAAGGAAGAAGTGAGAAAGAAGAAGAGGAAACAAGAAGGGGAGATAAGAGTAGGGTTCTCTCCCGAAGGTTGCCCCGACCCCAGCCCAAAGAAAAAAAAAAAGAAAACACTAAGAAAAATAAAAGAAATGGCACAAAGAAAAGGAAAATGAAAAAATTGCCCATACGCTACATTTAAATTTTTTTGAAATAACAAATAATAGAGTATTATGATAATGTGATGAAAGTAAAGAAAACATTTTTGTTTGTTCAAGCACCCCCTGCTTTAGCTATGTATAAGATTGTTCTTGAGGGCATATAAACCTGAAACAAATGTTTTGTTACTAAAAAAGATACATTGTTGTATAAGATTGACCCAAAACCCTTTTGTTTCCTTTTAGGACTAAAACATTGATCCTACATAGACAGAACAAAGGGAGATAAGGGAAGAGTCAGCAGAAGATCTTATGCCGCGTACACACAATCGTTTTTCGGCATGAAAAAAAAAAACAATGTTTTTAAAAATGATTGTGTGTGGGCTTCACATCGTTTTTCGGGTTCTGAAAAACAATCAAAAAAAAAATTCGAACATGCTGCATTTTTTAACGTCGTTTTTAAAAATGTAGTTTTTCGGGTTGTAAAAAATGATCGTGTGTGGGCTAAAACAACGTTTTAAACCCGCGCATGCCCAGAAGCAAGTTATGAGACGGGAGCGCTCGTTCTGGTAAAACTACCATTCATAATGGAGTAAGCACATTCATCACGCTGTAACAGACAAAAAAGCGCAAATCGTCTTTTACTAACAAGGAATCAGCTAAAAGCAGCCCAAAGGGGAATAGAACTTCCCCTTTAGAGTGCCGTCGTACGTGTTGTACGTCACCGCGCTTTGTTCATCATTTTTCAAAAACGATGGTGTGTAGGCAACATCGTTTTTAATGATGAAGTTGGAAAAGCGTTGTTTTTTGGACATGCTGAAAAGCGTTGTTTTTTGGACATGCTGAAAAGCGTTGTTTTTTGGACATGCTGAAAAACGTCGTTTTTTGGACATGCTGAAAAACATCGTTTTTTTTAATGCCGAAAAACGTTCGTGTGTATGCGGCATTAGTCAATCAGTCATTATAATGTTATAAATTTTTATTTTTTTTAAATATAGCCAAGTTACAAAAAAATAAAAACATTTGTGGTAGTATAGTTTATACCGTATGATTAAAAAATAAATAAAATCCTTAACCAAAAGTAAAAAAAAAAAAAAATTCTACTTGTTTTAAAGAGACCCAGTTGTTAAATTTACCAGTGAGGCCTTGTACACACGGCCGAACACGTCCGATGAAAACGGTCCGCAGACAGAGAACGCGGTGACGTATACGACACCGACGTTCTCTGACACGGGAGTTCAATGCTTCCACGCATGTGTCGAATCAATTCGACGCATGCGCGGGATTTCGGGCCAGTGGACATGTCCGATGAGTCATACTAACCATCGGACATGTCCGACGAATAGACTTCCAGCGGACAAGTTTCTTAGCATGCTAAGAAACTTTTGTCCGCTGGAAACCTGTTCGCTAGGCCGGAAAACTGTCCGGTAGGCCCTACACACAGTCGGACATGTCCGCGGAAACTGGTCCGACGTCAGCGGACATGTTCAGTCGTGTGTACAAGGCCTAAATGAAAGCTTTACCTGCAAAGTCAGCAAATACCTCTCTCGTTACCTATGACATTGAACACTGTTCTACTGAAGAGAAATTGTTGTCAGAATTCTGTTTGGAAACTGCCATTTACTGGTGTTGCCTATATAATGCCTACCCCCCTGCGCTTACTGGTTCTTCCCATGACCCCATGTCACAGTAGGGTTGATTTACTAAAACTGCAGCGTGCAAAATCTGGTACAGTGTAGCCAATCAGCTTCTCAGCTTGTTCAATTAAGCTTTGACAATGAAACCTGGAAGCTAATTGGTTTCTATGTGCACCTGCACCAGGTTTTGCACTCTCCAGTTTTAGTAAATCAACCCCTGTGTCCTGTCCAGAAGTCAGTTTGTCAAAATGAGTCATTATTATTTATTGTACGTAAATATTATTGTATGTTTGAAAAAATTCCATGACAAAATGTGCGCATTATTATTATAAGACAAAACTACCATTAGGAGATAAAATACAGACAAATGCAAAATACATCTTTAATAAATAAAAAAAAAGAATTGAAAAAAAAATGTTATACTCACCTGAAAGGGCGGTTGCTTAGCTCTTCCGCCTGTTTTTCCACCGCCGTGGATCTTCTGCCTCATCCTCCGTTGCGGTGTCTTCTGGTGAATGAGCCGCACTGCCTTCTGGGAACTGTGTGTATCCCAGGAGGCAGCCGCATTCACAAAGCGCCGCGTGAGTCGCGCATGCGCAGTAGGAAACAGAGGCGCTAGGACCGAGCGATCGCCGTCGGGGGACCGACATCGCAGACGACTAGGACAGGTAAGTGTCCTTATTAAAAGTCAGCAGCTACAGTGTTAGTAGCTGCTGACTTTAAAAAAATAATAATAATAATTGCGGGTGGAATCCCGCTTTAATTGAGGCAGCATCTGAAAAACACGATATCAATCAAAAAGAGGTCTGTCACTCACACTTCTCTATGTAATAAATATTCATAGTAGTAAATGTGACTAGAAATGTCCAAACTTTGCTTTAAATATACAAAATAATAGAGGTACCTGGAGCGTACCCATTACCTGCACCCAAAGTTTATTTATTTTGTTTCAGTTACTCAGGAAGGGTTAAAACCTTTCACAATTTATTTACTGCTGTCTGTGTCTTTGTTCAGGAGAGTTCATCCTACATTCTGTCTTTATGATTGATATCAGATAGAATAAGAAGTGAGAAAAAAAAGTCTCAACAGTTCCTGTTTACTTAACAATAAATCATCCAATAGGGACACAAACACCAATAAAAATGTTGTAGTAAAGTGAGAAAGGCCAAAGCGTACATAACTAAACCCAGAGCAAAAATTGAATGTATTGTAGCTTTCCAATCACTGGCTGCATTAGTTCTATTTTTTTAAGCTTTTCTTCCTTTTTTCCTATTTTAATCTTGGGATTGGCCTGTAGCACACCTCCTGTATTAGGGTGGCTACATGAAAGCGGAGGTCTGGCTTAAAAAAAAAAATGAAAAGTCAGCATCTACAAACACTGTAGCTGCTGACTTTTAATAAGCACACTTACCTGTCGAGATTTCCCGCGATGTCAGCCGCCCGAGGCCAATCCGTCAATCGTGGCTGCTCCCGGCGCCTTATGGCTTCACTGCCTGTTTCCTACTGCGCATGCGCGAGTGGCGTGGCTCACACATGCTATTTGTGAATGGGAACACCGTCCTGTGTGTCCCAGAAGGCAGTGCGCCTCCATTTCCCAGGAGGCTTCGGGAGGAGGAGAACACAGAACCTCACCACGGAAGAGGAAGAGGCAGATTAGGATTAGTAACAGCAATTTCTGGTAAGTATAACAATTTTTTTTTGTGAGCCTTTTTAGCCTTTTTTTTTTTAGACTGGACCTCCACTTTAACTCCTTCACTGTATTTATGGAGGAGTAGATTTAGATGGGCTTTTCCTGAGTGAATAATAATTTAACTACTTAAGGACCGATTCTCTTTTTGACACTTGTTTTTTTTTTAAGTTAATTGTTTTTTTTTTGTTAGAAAATTACTTAGAACCCCCAAACATTATATATTTTTTTCAAACATCCTAGACAATAAAACGGCGGCTGTTGCAATATTTTATGTCACACCATATTTGCGCAGTGGTCTTACAAGCATTTTTTTTGGGGGGGGGGGGGAATACAATAAGACAACTGTAAAGTTAGCCCAATTTTTTTATATACATTTTATATATTGTGAAAGATAATGTTACGCCGACTAAATTGATACCAAACATGTCATGCTTCAAAATTGCTCATGGAATGGCAACAAACTTTGACCCTTAAAAATCTGCATAGGCGACGTTTAAAAATGTACACAAGTTACATGTTACAGAGGAGGTCTAGTGCTAGAATTATTGCTCTTGCTCTCTAACAATCACGGCGATACCTCAACTGTGTAGTTTAAACACTGTTTTCATATGCGGGTGCGACTGACGTATGCATCCGTTTCTGCGCGCAAGCTTGTTGGGACGGGACGCTTTAAAAAAATGTTTTTTATTTTTACGCTGTCCTTTTAAAAAAAAAATGGGTCAATTTTATTCCTATTACAAGTAATGTAAAATACCTTATATTAGAAAAAAAACATGACAGGACCTCTTAAATTGGAGATCTGGGGTCAAAAATACCTCAGATCTAACACTAACATGCAATAAAAAAAATGAAATTCCCCATCAAGACCATTGGGTGGAAGTGACGTTTGATGTCGCTTCTGCCATTCAGTATTATGGAGCCGAAGCGGGGGACATCTTTCCCTCACTTGGCTCCAAGCCGACGGCTCCGGTAAGCGCCATGGAGATAACCGGAATGTCGCACGAGGAGGGGCCCTCTCCCGCCCCCGATAAAAGTGATCTTGGGGCCAATCCGCCATGGAGACCACTTTTATCTGAAAGCCAGCCACTCGCCGTTGTTGAAAACTATTCGCTGCCATAACAACGGTATTTAGCGTCAAAGTACCGACGTACAATGACAGCGATTTGCGAAAAGTGCTGAACACCCAGCTAGCATTATTTAAACAGCATAGCAATATTTTTCTCTTCCTAAAGGTTTTACAAAAATGAAAAAAGCTGACCATTGTAAGCACCCCTGTCTGGGCGGCGACGGCCGCTCGTACGTTCGTGAATCGTCAGAAATAGCTAATTTGCATACTCGACGCGGAAAACGACGGGAATGCCACCCAGCGGACGCCAAAGAATTGCATCTAAGATCCGAAGGCATACGAAGACGTACGCCTGTCGGATCTAACCCAGATGCCGTCGTATCTTGTTTTGAGGATTCAAAACAAAGATACGACGCGGGAAATTTGAAAGTACGCCGGCGTATCAGTAGATACGCCGGCGTACTCTCCTTGTGGATCTGCCCCTAAGACTTCTGTGTTATTGCATGTTACAGAATGCACCATTTTTATTTTAACCGTAGTTACACTTTACAACCCATCATTCAGGATTTTGTTGCTGGCTATTGACACAGGATAGAGATTTCCCCCCATTCCTTGTCCAGTTTACAGGCCTCAGAAAAAAAAAAAACAGAAAGAGAAGATAAATCCCCTCTCTCAGAACTCAGAACATTACATTATTTAAAATCTCACTAAAAAAATTGCAGCATAAAATATTTAAAACCTAACAAATGTAAAAAGAAAAAGGAAAAGCGCTAACACTCATAAACATATATAAGCGGAGGAGCTGGAACACAACTAGACTGTAAAATTTGGTGCACAACAACAAGTGAGTGGTATATCATATGTTTTATGCACTGCCGAGTAATAAATGAGTATAGTATGGGTATTTTTTTTCTTTCAAAAGGTTTTTATTTTCCAATAAAAAGGTAACAAACTCAAAATACATACACTTATTTCCAAGTGGCAAAATCTGAAAAAGTCTAAATACAAATAGAGGGTGTAAAAGACCTGGGATAAACAAACTGAATATACCAACAAATATTAGCCCCAAGTTGCTCCATTACATTAGGCGCACGTCAGAGGAGATCAGGAGAATACTCCGGACAACCCTTTGGGGGAACATGCTGTGCCCAGGGAGTACCCCCAGACCCTCCCCTGGGAGAAACTTACAGGTTGTTCCCGACAACCGAGGCTGCCGGGAAGGAAACGTCAGAGCTGAGGCCTCAAGTCCCTTTGGATGGAGATCCGTAGCATAGTCCTCTCAGAGGCAGGTACAGTATACCACCGGTTCTCTTGAACTGCGGAGAAGGTGTCATCAAGTGTATGATGTAATAGGGAAAGGGTAGGGAAAAGCAGAAAAAGGGGAGAGAGAGAAGTAGAAGAGGATAGAAAGAAGCCAAGCAGCGGGACGGGACTGGTGAAAAACGATCTTTAGACTTGTATCCCAGGAATGAGAGCTATGCCCATATATTTAGCCCAGGGTTCCCAAGTGGCTTTAAAGTCATTGGTTCTGTTAAGGATAATACTTGTGAGTTTCTCCACTATGAGTATTTTTATGATTTGATGTCTCTGCAGTACTAATTGAAGAACCTAGAAAAGTAGGAAAGTCTGTAGATGTATGGTGTGGAGGATACATCCCAATGCGCTCATAGACCTTTAGTAATATAAAGGCCACTGGATTGGTGGTGAGTGTGCATTTCACACAGAGTTTGGTGATTTGTGGTGGCACAGCTGCAAGATTTCATAGGAGCACAATAAGGCCCCATGCACACGAGACGCTGCTAAACTCGAGTTCAGAGGCATTTGGGCATTTTTTTTCAACTGCCCCTGAACACATTTAATGTTATCCTATGTGTCCATGCACACGATCACGTTTTTTGGCGTTTTAAAGCAGTTGGGTTTAGGGCCATTTTTCCAAACCCAAAATGTTGGGTTCAGAAGCTTTCAGCTTTTGCGTTTTAGAGGCAAATTGCGGCTAAACGTGGCAAAACGCCGCTAATCGCGGCAAAACACGGCACAAATCGTTTGATTCTGAGCTTGGGGAGGGTCTACAGTGTTTTGGGGATAAACGCTGACAGACGCAAATCGCGGTAAAACGCTGCAAAACGCCGCGCAATTCACGGCAAAAACGGGCGTTTTAAATGCCGGTTTTTGCCTTTGAAAAGCTGAGATTAGAGGCGTTTGTAATAGCGTCTCGTGTGCATGGGGCCTAAGGATTCAAAACGCATGGTGGAGGTCTTCATTCATGCCTATGGACTTTTTATTATCACTTTGCATAAAAGGACACTTTTTTTGAAACATGGTTTAATATTTATGAGTCTTAGCGCTTTTCCTTTTCTTTTTTATGGGTTTTGTCATTATATGTACAGTATTACAAGTATAACAAGATGCTTGCTCTGGGGAGTACTTGGCAAGGGGGAGGGGCCAGGAGCACAAGCGGGAGACCCAAGAAAAGGAGGATTGGGGCTGCTCTGTGTAAAACTATTGCACAGAGCAGGTAAGTATAACATGTTTGTTATTTTTTTTTTTAAATGAGCCTTTACAATCTCTTTAAGGGGAGAAGACTGGCATTGGAAGGAGAAACAAGGGAGCGCTCAACCTTGGAACTGATCTATGGCACATTTAGCCAGAGCCAGCCAGGAGATAAGGGAGAGGAGTTCCTACATACCTTCTATTGCAGACAGTGGCTAGCACTAGGTGGTACTGTCACTTTTCACTGTGAGGATCTCTGCTCATGCTCAAATGCAACTAAACCCCTGTTTTTAACGCATACTGTTGGACAGGTCAATTTTGTTTGGTCGCAGGCTGGTCAGTGGGTTGAGCTTGGATCTATTATTTTTTTTTATATGCGTTGCCATTCCAATGCTCCTTGCTCCAGTCACCAGTTATAGGTGGGGGCAGTAACCACTTGTTTGCACTATGAATTATATTGGCCAGGCAATGATCCTTTGCCTCCATAGTGCTATGGGCTGGGTGTTCAGTGTGCCACAGCGCCTCTAAAGAGGGGTGGGCACCCTCCAGGTTATCTGCCCTACACCTGTTTATTTAAGTGCATGTGCTTCCACTGTTGAAGACTCACAAAAATTAGATTTTAGTTCCACAGAAAATGGAGTGCCTTGCTCTGTGGCTTATGCATGTATTTGCAAATGTGTGCAACTAAACCCCTGTTTTTAATGGAAACTATTGGACAGGTAAATTCGGTTGGTCGCAGGCTGGTCTGTGTCTAATTTGAACACTGCATCTTACATGTGAGGGATTTTACATTCTGCAGATCTGGTCATTTCATGTAACTTTTGAGAAAAATCAACCAACTCCACACCAGGTGCTTCCCAAAAGGCCAATCCCTGTTATTCCAATAAGAGAATTTATTTTAAAATAATGAATTATGTAAATTTCATAAGATCTGTATTTCTCGTATTTAACAACAGATAATGACTAAAACAATATATATATATGTTTGTAATTTCTACAATATGTTTGTTTTTTCTACAAAATTGCCTGACACTCCTGCTCGCCCCCTCCCCCCTCAAGAGGCTTTCTCCACACCAGGGAGAAAGCCTTGCATTCCTGTGTGGAGTTACAGACAGAAGAACAGGAAGTGAGGATTTCTCAGAAGAAATAAGGACATTTAAAAGCAAAATCAAAGGATAAGGTAAGTGAAGGAGGACTGCACTAAGGTAAAGGAAGCTATTTAGGGAATTATTTTTTTTACCTTTGCAACCCCTTTAACCACTTCCTTACTGGGCACTTAAACCCCCTTCCTGCCCAGAGGACTTTTTTAGCGATTCGGCACTGCGTCGCGTTAACTGACAATTGCGCGGTCGTGCGACGTGGTTTCCAAACAAAATTGACGTCCTTTTTTCCCCACAAATAGAGCTTTCTTTTGGTGGTATTTGATCACCTTTGCGGTTTTTATTTTTTGCGCTATAAACAAAAATAGAGCGACAATTTTGAAAAAAAAATAAAACATTTTTACTTGTTGCTGTAATAAATGTCTCAATTTAAAAAAAAAAAAAATTTTTATCCTCAGTCTAGGCCGATACATATTCTACATATTTTTAGTAAAAAAAAAAATCACAATAAGCGACTGGTTTGCGCAAAAGTTAAAGCGCCTACAAAATAAGGGACAGAATTATTATTTTTTTATTATTTTTTTTTTTACTAGTAATGGCGGCGATCTGCGATTTTTATTGCGACTGCGACGTTATGGCGGACACATCGGACACTTTTGACACATTTTTGGCGCCATTCACATTTATACTGCAATCAGTGCTATAAATATGCACTAATTACTGTAAAAAATGTGACTGGCAGGGAAGGGGTTAACACTAGGGGGTGAGGAAGGGGTTAAATGTGTACCCTAATATTACTGTTCTAACTGTGGGGGAAGGGGGGTGACTGGGGGAGGTGACTGATCTGTGTCTCTATGTACAAGAGACACAGATCCGTCTCCTCTCTCCCCTGACAGCACCGCTGTCTGCGAGAGCCGGGAATGAGAGATGATCTCATATGTAAACATATGAGATCATCTCTCATTGGCCGCACAGATCGCCTAGGAAACGGCCGCTCCGATTGGCCGTTCACGGCGATCTGTGACTGGCTGTGTCCAAGGGACACGGCCAGCACAGCAGTTTCCCGCTGGGCGCTCGGGAGCGCGCGCGGGGAACGAGCAAAGGGGCTCAGAGATTTAGAACCACCCCGCGGCCGTCAATAGTCGTACGGCCGTCGGGAAGTGGTTAAAAGCGCTGAGGCACAGAATCTAAGATACTGCTCTGTCTTCACCAGAGCTTCTAGTGGCGAAGATGTTGTGCTGATATCCAGGTTGCGGTCCTCCAGCTTACCCAAGCATGCCACAATGAAGAGCAGATGAGACACTCTTGCAGCACTGGGAGCAAATCAGAGAAACGGCTTTAACCACTAGCTGACCAGCCGCCGCAGTTATACGATGGAAGGTCGGCTCGGCTGCAAGAAATCACGTAGGTATACGTCATTCCGCATTTCAGCCATTAGGTGCGCATGCGCACCCCCTGCTCGCCCCTGGTGCAGATGCGCGTGCCCGGCGGGCGCGATCACCGCCGGGCACCCACGAACGCTCGTTACAGAGCGAGAACCGGGAGCTGTGTCAGGGGAAGAAATGCCTGATCGTCTGTTCATACAATGTATGAACAGCGATCAGTCATTTCCCCAAGTCAGTCCCACCCCCCTTCAGTTAGAACACACATAGGGAACATAATTAACCCCTTCCTCGCCCCCTAGTGCTAACGCCTTCCCTGCCAGTGGCATTTTTACAGTAATCAATGCATTTTTATAGCACTGATCGCTACAAAATGCCAATGGTCCCAAAAATGTGTCAAAAGTGTCCAAAGTATCCGCCATAAGGTCGCAGTACCTAATCGCCGCCATTACTAGTTAAAAAAAAAATATTAATAAAAATGCCATAAAACTATCCCCTATTTTGTAGATGCTATAACTTTTGCGCAAACCAATCAATAAACGCTTATTGCGATTTTTTTTTTACGAAAAATATGTAGAAGAATACGTATCGGTCTAAATTGAGGAAATTTTTTTTTTTGTTTTTAGATTTTTGGGGAATATTTATTACAGCAAAAAGAAAAAAATATTTTTTTTTTTCAAAATTGTCACTCTATTTTTGTTTATAGCGCAAAAAATAAAAACCGCAGAAGTGATCAAATACCACCAAAAGAAAGTTCTATTTGTTGGAAAAAAGGACGCCAATTTTGTTTGGGAGCCACATTGCACGACCGCGCAATTGTCAGTTAAAGCGACGCAGTGCCGAATCGCAAAAAGTGGCCCGGTCATTGACCAGCAAAATGGTCCGGGGGTGAAGTGGTTAAGGAGCAGAGCGGCCCAATTGAATGTAATGAGAAGTTTGACAGGTGGTGCTGCCTGTCAAACTCTGCAGCCTGCCTTAAAATTGTCGCAGCTGTGAAGTAAAGCATTGCAGTCATGACATATACACTGTATACAGCCCTGTCTGACTATATGACAGCGGGCTTATGTCGAAGGGGCATGATCAAGAAAGGGTTGCCGACCATCTCCCGACCAGTGCTCATAGCCAATGGCTGAGCGAGCTGACCTGAGTGTTCTGGCGGGGGGTACAATAGAACAGCAAGGGAGATCACTGTACTAACGTCAGATTGTCAATGCAGCGGCTCCAACCTGAGGTTTCAGACTGTTTTCATTCAGCCCGTGGTTTACTAGGCATTAGGCCGCATATACATTTGACGTTTTCTGAATGTGTGACAAAGTGCTCAGGTAATGGGGATTTTGCAGTGCATTTTGGAAATGCGCTACAAATGCCCATAGCACTTGTGGTGCCACGAATTGTTAATGGCACCCCAAATGTGATTAGCAGACCTGCAATTTGCCATGTGGCAAAGCCTTAAAAGGTTCTAGAGCCTCTATGATGTGTTTGTCATATGGCAGCCCATTCAAGTGAAAGGGCTAGTCTATGTTTGAAAAACAAGCAAAAAAATGTAAATGCTAGTAGGAAAGTGTGTTCCTGCTACGTGAAGTATAAAGGGGGCCTTAGGGGTGGTAAATGGCTGGGTAGAGATGGCT
The DNA here is from genome assembly GCF_905171775.1 of Rana temporaria. Classification (NCBI taxonomy): domain Eukaryota; kingdom Metazoa; phylum Chordata; class Amphibia; order Anura; family Ranidae; genus Rana; species Rana temporaria. The sequence continues at coordinate 272,310,107 of NC_053493.1, forward strand.
GTCAGCTAAAGAGAGAGATGTGATCACTTGCTCCTAGCTTCTGCACTGCAGTGGCAGCTACCCGGAGTTCTAGGTTGGCTCCATATTTACCCCTCTCCAAAATCCTGAGGTTTCTGTCGCTTCACCCCCACTCACCCCCTCCACCCCACTCACCCCCTCCAGTAGAAGCACTGCTTCATCCAAACCCTGGAGTTCACAGTGAACACATAGCAGTGAGGCCTTGTACACACGACCGAACATGTCCGCTGAAACTGGTCCGTCGGACCAGTTTCCGCGGACATGTCCGACTGTGTGTAGGGCCTACCGGACAGTTTTCCAGCCTAGCGGACAGGTTTCCAGCAGACAAAAGTTTCTTAGCATGCTAAGAAACTTGTCTGCTGGAAGCCTGTCCGTCGGACATGTCCGATGGTTAGTACAACTCATCGGACATGTCCGCTGGCCCGAAATCCCGCGCATGCGTCAAATTGATTTGATGCATGCGTGGAAGCATTGAACTCCTGTGTCAGAGAACGTCGGTGTCTTCTACGTCACTGCGTTCTCTGTCCGCTGGGATTTTGGTCTGATGGTGTGTACACACATCAGACCAAAAGATCCCAGCAGACATGTCCAATGAAAATTTCATCGGACATGTCTGCTCGTGTGTACAAGGCCTAAGAGCACAATCTAAAAGAAGGGGAAGTAGAGGTCAGCACTCAGGGAGAAGGTGGAGCAAACTTCCTGCTCATTCATTGCGCTGACAAGAGATAACACCTGTTACGGCACGGGCACCTGTCCTTGCTGTTTTAAATCAGGACACTTTGCAAATATGTAGTACCAATCCCCCTGCAGAGCTGCTGGAGGGAAAAAGCTGGTAGCGCTGCAAGGGGATCCACAGGTGTCACAAGGTAGTACAGCTGGCTCTCCTGCTCTGTCGGTGTTTGGGCCCCCCTTTTGAAGTGATAGGGATTGGAGTGCCCTACAGGAGGGCTGGCTGTACTGCCTTATCTGGTAGAGGGTCCAACTGCTAGTGTATGGATGTGTTGCTTGAACACTAAGCACTCTGTATACTAGTCTTTGGAAACAACGCCCCCTCTGGGATTGTCCAGAAGCCTGCCGCTGCACCAAAGGGAAAGACATGATGCGAGAGCCTGGAACAGGCGAGTTTGAGAATGAAAGTCAGCATGTGCAAGAATCTTTGTGACGTATCATGTGAGTGTCGTATTTTAATGGGTCCTATTGTGGTTTTAACCAGGAAAATTTGTGACAGCCAAAAATTTAAAAAAAATTCTAATGAGAAAATAAGTATTATTTTATGTGTTCTTGGTGCTCAATGATTACCTGCCACAAAAATTCCCCTATTCTGTCTTTTTTTTAAGATTTATTTCTTAACATCCTTAATCAATTTTAATGAAAGTTATGTGGAATAATTTTTTTGGCAGCTCTTACCTCTTCACCTGCATTACAGCACAGGCAACACATTAGGTTTTTTAATATTGTTTTCATAAAGGAGTTGATTTAATGAACAGTTTATCTCTACAAGTTAATTAACCAAGCATATTTACAGGTTCATAAAGCATTTTTATGTATCCTTCCTGAAGTACGATTTTTTATATAAATCATTTGCAGGTTAAAATTGTGTTATTAAAATATCACTAAGAGGCAGACAGATGGTCTAACATATTTCCAGCAAGCTTGCTGTTGGTTTTGCTGTCCAATATTCCACAATCATATTACTATCTATCCCATGATATGCAGCGGCTTTATAAATGATAAATATATTTATTAGTAGAAATCTGTTTAAATGTCATAAGCGTAATTATACATACAGATATACAAGCAATTGACAGATGCATTGGGCCTAATTTACAAAAGCATATACCCATATGCCAGCATATCGATGTTCCGATACCCAGATCATAATCCTATAGTATTTACTATGTATCCATGATACTATGCCCCAGTTTATTTTATTTTTAAATGGTTATTGCTATTTTGGTTATCAGCGTACAGTTTGCCAGATAAACTGATGGATCACATTTGCTGAGTATGAGTAGGGATGAGCTGACGGACGGGCGGGCACACAAACTTTATCTTATTCAGCCCCCTGTTTGACGAGAGACATAAATCATATATAAAAAGCAGCATTTCTACTGCTTCTATGTATGACAACTTCCTGTTTCCACTGGTTCCTAAAGAACTATCCTTTGAACCACTGACATCACATGGAATACCCACCCCCTTTAAGAAAGGGGGCAGGAATAGCAGTGACATCACTGGTCAAATTCGGGCAATGACATTGACCAAATATGGCCATGGTCATATTTGGATAATAATGTCAACATTATTCCTGAGCATTCCCTAATATAGCTGATGACACCTCAGGGAGCGGTCATTGGCTATGTATAATGTCGGGATAGGTTGTGTGCGCTAGATCTACATTTTTTTCTGATAGGTTTGCAGATGTAGGGCATCATGATTGATGTGTATATCCTACTCATTCCCATGGGGGGTGGTGGTATCTGGGGGTCCCCTTATTATTATAGGTGGCTTCCAGACTTCGATAAGCCCACCACCTGCATGCACCGAAGAGGTGAGTGGGACTTATATAAGTCAGCTGTGTGCTAAATAAATTCTAGCAGCCAGGAATCCAGCAGATGTACAAACTAACCAGCTGGGGAGAAAGCACAATGGCATCACTCTAAGTACAATATGTTGTGTTACATTTATTGACTAAAAACAGCAAGGGTACTCACAAACATAGGTGAGATGAGAGCATGTATCATGTATCACCAGGGAACGTCCAAGAGAGTCACTATATGCGGATGTGTTGTGGAGCGGGTGGCATCGGTGGAAGCCGACGCTTCCTGTGTCCCTGTCGCACTGGGAGCCGGGGCTGTGATGTCAATTCCAGATGGACGCTGGAACAGGTGGATGACGGTACTTCAGGGTGATGTGGGGAGCCAAGAGGCGATGCATTTACGGAGCCTAACGGGGGTCATGTTTGGTTTGGGCTTTTGTACTCTATGCACCAGAGCTCCTGGGTTCTAATGTCCCTGTTATTAGCCCGGATGGCATGCATGTACAGCAATATGATAAATTACAGCAGCAAAACAGACAAGTATACAATTACATATGAGGAACAATGAACAAAAGCATGAATAGGAAAAAATAATGTAGAGATTATATGCAAAGGGTGTTGGTAATGAAAACAAATTTACATGCACACATGTGCACATGTACACACATGCACACATGCATAAAAAAAGAATGGAAGGCATTATTGTATATACCTGCATATGTGCATGTGCAAACATGCACATACATGCATGCACATAGATGCACATACACACACATACCCATGGGAGAATATTAAACTGTTTTGTATGGGAAGGGGGGGGGGGGGGAGAAAAAAGGGGGAAGAGGCACATATAGTGGCCCCCACATATGACCAAGTTAGCGTGTGCTGGCTTGATTATACACAAATGCTGGTAGAGAATTATGGCTTGATACAGATGGGTCTTGGTTCATGTACATTCAGCCGTAGGAGTACTTACTTCTTTGTAGTAGGAGACCTTAAGGGTGCGGGGCATACTATACCGACTAGTTGACCAATGAGAGTGAGTAAGGGGAAGTTGTTTTATGTGGGATTTTTCCATATAGGTTTAGGGGAGGAGAGGAGAGAGAAAAAAGGGGGGGGGGAGAACCTGGAAAAAATGTATTAAACATGATTATAATCTATATGTATGTGTATATATGAGAAGACATATCTATATATGCATTATTATATATATATATATATATATATATATATATATATATATATATATATAAAGAGAAGGAAACTTATATCGCTTTACATGGCTATATGTTGTGGCATAGTTGTAGCAGCTCTGTATGTGATTGGGAGGATTTGGCAGAACAGAGTGTTGACCTCTGTTTCCTTGTTGAGGCCCCCAGGCGAGAGGGTATCCAAAGTATAAAGTTTAAAATGCTCCGCCAGTGGGAACGTATCAGAGACAGACTCAATGACCCAAACCCTGGGGCCTTCAGAGGATTGTTCGTGGTGTTTGAAGAAATGTCGGGGTACACTATGTAAGTCATTACCGCCCTCTACCAACCAGCGGTGTTCACCGAACCTTTTCCTGAGAGTCCGTATGGTTCTTCCAACATAGTGGAGACCACATGGGCAAATGAGGCAGTATACGATAAATTCTGTCGAACAGGTTAAGCTAGGAATGGGGTAGGTTTTACCTTTTATTGTGAATGCCTTCTGCCCGTGGTCAAAATGCTTGCATGTTAAACATTGTGCCTTTTCGACACTGGAACATGCCGACCAAGGGAATAAGACACATAGTCGGGGCACAGTACGTGTTGGGGCACAGTACGTGTTGGGGCACAGGGAGGCGGTCTAAATTTACTGGGAGCTATGAGACTTTTTATATTTCTGGCTTTTCTATATGAGAATTTGGGTTTTTTCGGAATGGTATGTCGCAACTGAGGATCCTCCAGTAAAAGTTGGAGGAATTCGATGAAGAGGGACTCTATATACCTCCCATAGAAAATAATATAGGAGGTATATGGATTGTTGTGCCAGATGTAGTTGGCTTCACAAAGTCCCATGGTGAGGTTGGCATAGCTGGGGGCAAAGTTAGCCTGTAAATAGAAATCACCATTGAACTCAAAATAATTGTGTGACAAGCAGAATTCTGTGGCAGCTAAAATGAACTCTGCTTGTCTGGGATTAAGTATGGGATCTATGGAGAGAAAGTGTGACGTGGCTCTAAGGCCTGTGGAGTGTTTGTATGGAGGTGTACAGGGAGTTGATATCTAGGGAAGCCCACATATAAGAGGTAGCGATGAGCTTCGAGTTCGAGTCAAACTCATGTTCGACTCGAACATTGCCTGTCCACCTGTTCGGCAAACAACGAACAATTTGGGGTGTTCGCGGCAAATTCAAAAAGCCGCGGAACACCCTGTTAAAGTCTATGGGAGAAATCTAAAGTGCTAAGTGCTCTGGATCCCGGACGATCTTCTCATCGCTGGACCAGAGAGGAGACCACCCGTTGCTGGATACAGACAAAGTTGGAGCGGGGAGCCGGGACCGAGTAGATTACCACCGCTGGATTTTATTTATTTATTTTTTTATTAATAAAGGATTTTTTTCTACGGTGTGTGTGTGTGTTTTTTACAACTATTTACACTTCCTTCGTGAAATGGTAGGGGTACAATGTACCCCATTACCAATTCACATGGGGGGGCCAGGATCTGGGGGTCCCCTTTGTTAAAGGGGTCTTCCAGATTCTGATAAACCACTTGCCCGCAGACCCCCACAACCACCAGGCAAGGGTTGTGGGGATGAGGCCCTTGTCCCCATCAACATGGGGACATCCTCCCCATGTTGAGGGCATGTGGCCTGGTACGGTTCAGGAGAGGGGAGGGCCGCATCTGTCCCCCCTCTTTTCTGCGGCCGGCCAGGTTAACGTGTTTGGCTAAGGGGTCTGGTGTGGATTTTTGGAGGAACTCCACGCCATTTTTTTTTTTTAATTGACAGCAGGGTTAATATCCATACCAGACCTGAAGGGCCTGGTAATTGAATTTGGGGAGGACCTCCACGCTATTTTTTTTTATGAATGAATTCTCTCTGAATTGCCAGACACTTTGTGCAGGGATAGTTCTAAGTACTGGAAACATGTGATATTTCACATGCTAACTTTTCACCCCCCCCCTAGGTACAAAATTTAAAGTAATATTTAACTTTTATTGTTTCACTTTTAGCATTATTAAATTCACTGCTCCCGAAAAAAATGCAGTTTTTAAAACTTTTTTTGCATTGATACATGTCCCTTGGGACAGGACCCAGGTCCCCAAACACTTTTTAGGACAATAACTTGCATATTAGCCTTTAAAATTAGCACTTTAGTTTTCCAACGTTCGAGTCCCATAGACTTTAACAGGGTTCTAAAGTTTACACGAACATTTGGTGTGTTCGCAAGTTCTGGTGCGAACCGAACAGGGGGGTGATCGGCTTATCCCTAATAAGAGGGTTCCCAGGTGTAATGGGCGAGTTGTTCAAGAAGATGGACCCCATCTCTAATGTATGACGGAAGATTTTGTGCAAGTGGCTGGAGAAACTGGTCGATGTACTGTGAAATTGGACTGGTTATACTGTCCATAGCTGTGACTATTGGCCTGCCAGGTGGGGTGGTGGTGTTTTTGTGAATTTTGGGTATGTGATAGAAATATGGAGTAGAAAAGAAATCCCTGTTAAAAAAGGCTAATTTTGTGATTATGTCATCTTCTTTTGCTTTTTTTGGTCAGTGTGGTTGCTTTAACCATGATGTTTGGTAAAGGGTGAGACTGAAGTTTAATGTATGTTGTGGTGTCTGACAAGAGACGGCGGGCTTCCAAAAGATAATCCCATACAAAACAGTTTAATATTCTCCCATGAGTATGTGTGTGTATGTGCATGTTTGCACATGCACATATGCAGGTATATACAATAATGCCTTCCATTCTTATTTATGCATGTGTGCATGTGCGTACATATGCACATGTGTGCGTGTAAATTTGTTTTTATTACCAACACCCTTTGTATATAATCTCTACATTATTTGTTGCCCATTCATGGTTTTGTTCATTGTTCCTCATATGTAATTGTATACTTGTCTGTATACTTGTCTGTTTTGCTGCTGTAATTTGTCATATTGCTGTACATGCATGCCGTCTGGGCTAACAACAGGGACATTAGGTCGCAGGAGCTCTGGTGCATAGAGTACAAAAGCCCAAACCAAACATGGCCCCCGTTGGGCTTGAGAAAGGAGCACATGCTCTGTAAACGCGTCGCCTATTGGCTCCCCACATCACCCGGAAGTACTGTTATCCACCTTTTCCAGCGTCCATCCGGAATTGACGTCACAGCCCTGGCTCCCAATGCGACAGAGACACAGGAAGAGTCGGCTTCCACCAATGCCACCCGCTCCGCAACACATCCGCATATAGTGACTCTCTTGGACGTTCCCTAGTGATACATGATACATGCTCTCATCTCACCTATGTTTGTAAATACCCTTGCTGTTTTTAGTCAATAAATGTAACACAACATATTGCACTTAGAGTGGCGCCATTGTGCTTTCTCCCCAGCTTACTTCAGATATGCTTCACATCTTCACTGGGCTGCCTTTAAGTGCCAAAAATGAACTAAAATTACTTTTTCTTTTAACAGTCTTAAGTTTAAACCAGCT